>NC_083483.1:5505455-5687955 GCF_030014155.1 Tachysurus vachellii | reverse complement strand
TGTCATGTGAATGAAATTTCAACATTTATAAAATAAAAAGACCACATATTAATACCCTTTCCTTTCTCAGGCCAATGCCGTCATGCATGCTTTAGTTTGCTGTGCATTCCCCTTGCACATGATATTCAGATTAACAAGGTTGATATAACCTGCTTACCCGTCACCATTTGCTGAAAACATTCGAGCACTTAAACCATTCCTAGCAGCTGAAACCGCCAACACAAGACAGCGTCATCCGTCACAGCGAGATTAAACAGCATAACAAAAAAACGTCAAAACTCATCATCCCAGAGCGCTTTCTGTTACTAACGTTAATTGTTTCGACCAGTTGTAAACTGTTCTTTAAATGATCAAGAACATTTATAATAATAATTGAATAATTAAGATAATAAAGTAAATAAAAATAAATAAAAATAAAATAATAATTTTCCAGGACAACAAGATTTTTTCCAGGACAATTTATGTTTTCTCTCATTTTCCATGTGTTTTCCAGGACTGGAACATTGGTCATTAATTTTCCAGGATTTCCAGGTTTTCCAGGACGCGTGGGAACCCTGGATATGCTTTTCCGACTTTGCATGCGACTTCGAGGCTTTTATGCCTAAACTAGACAGCTCCAACGTCTTCTTACACAGAGTGCAATAGGCTTCATACCGATTGTTAGCGACGGGCTTGAGCCAGCTACTAAACGCACCGTCTTCGAGCCACAGATCGTTAAAGGTACATTTTCCCATTGTGATAGTCAGGATGATTTCAATTACAATACAGTATGTTCGGAGTTCGCGCGGGTTTCTGTGAAAGTCCTTCCGACAAGTCTGTATGCTGCCGCATGGACCTTGTAGTTCTGGAACGCTGTGATACCAGTGTGATACCACCCAGATTCCTCATACAGAACTACAACAGGCGAAGCAAATGAATGCCATTGCCGCCGCGAGCGCATTTTGATTGAAGAACAAATTAATGGACGAGCATATCAATTTAAGACGTGGCTAAATGTTTTTTATGACCTTGTATGGAAAATCTGGACGTTTTTATGTCTTTTATGGCCTTAAATTCTTATTGTTAAATTTATGACTTTTTATGACTTTTTATGACCCTGTGGAAACCCTGTAATTAACATCGAGAGCTGCAAGGAAAGGAATTGTTGGAAAACTTGGCAACCCAACCGGTGGATTTTTTTACTCTTTGTTATGGTTACTTTGGGTCGGTTTAATGTAGAGTTTAAGATGTTGAAGGTACTTAGGAAATTTACTGTATTTCTTCTGAGGGTGATTCCAGTAAGTACACGATCCTCCTCATTTCCAGCAGTCTGTAAATTTCTTTCTTTCCTTTTTTAAATGGATTTTTCCATTTTAAATTGATACAACTGATAAGGAAATGATCCACATTTTTCTCCATCAGTTTAATAAAACAAACATTTAATAAAACAAACATAAAACCTGGTCAAATATGAATGTTTACATTTACAAAAGTTGATAGACTCCTTTATACGGAGTGACTTACATTTACACTCGAGCAGTTGAAGGTTAAGGGCCTTGCTTAGGGGCCCAGCAGTGCTGCCTTGGTGGTGTTGGGATTTGATATCATGACCTTCTGAATGATAATCCAACATCTTAACCACTCAGAACAGGGGTATGAATTGGTAGAATATCAGTCCAGGAACACGTGTTTGTGTTGGGACGTGTCTCCTGTCAATCAGGCTACAGACACACTACTCTACAGGCCACTGGAGATTGTGATGCCAGAGCTTCATGAACAGGGACAGGGATGGAGGGGTGGTCTCAAGTCATACAAAAATCAAACCCACCTAACTTTTAGAGAACTAATCATACCTAATGCACCTTTAAACAAATAGTTTGTTGTCCAAAAATGAGCAGACACAAAGAAACTCACCTCCGTGTTTGCAGACTGCAGCAGCAGGTCAGTGAGGTCACTATAGCTCTCTGAAGGGAAGACATGGTCCTCTGTGTAAACGATGTTGAGTCTTAAAGAACCCAGTTCGTCGGCCTTCACCGATTTACTGCAGTTATCCCTCGGCTGCAGGAAGTACCTGAGAGTGAGAGAGAGACATAAAGAGAGTTAAAAAGAAAGAGCATCTCTTTCAAGTAAATACAGTTTATTAACATCATGTGCTTTAGTATGTACTAATGCTGAGATAGTTTATTTAGTACCATGCGTCATGAATGCCCTCCTGACCCAAAACCTTCAGTGGTACCCGAACGCCTCCTAAAAACTCGTCTCCAAACTTCAGGTTGCTGGCATTCCACAGATCCACCCTGTACAAACAAAACCAAGAGGACAGATTGTTCATGATGTCACACTCAGTTACATTCAGGATGAAAAACCACTGAGGTAGAAAACATTAAGAGCCACAGCACTGCCGAATACGGCTGGTCTCATGTCTGTCGAAAATCTGCCGTCGTTTTGATATTTTATGTTTATTCCTGTGATGATGACCATCCTGAATGGACCGGTTAATGTATGTAAACCCGATGACTGTTGATATGGTTGATATTTTCAGTGTGAAAGAAGAAATTTGGTTTTGCTGAATGTCAAGCATGAGCGCGAAGCTGGTGAGGAAACCACCGCTTCTAGATGTTATTGAATACAATGAGTACAACTGACGAATTGGTGTGGTGGAAGAATAACAAGTGAATCAATAAAAATAAATATCATTTTGCTTTTATAGGAAAATCTTAAATAATCTTGGTGTTAATAAAGTAATAAACAGATCATATATCATCACCACATCACTGGTTATTTTCCTATAAGAGAATGACTTATTATTCTTTAACTTTACACACCCTGTACAATGATGCTCTCTCACACACACGCTCGCACACACGCTCGCACACACGTTCACACACACACACCTTTACACACACACGTTCATACACACACGTTCACACACACACACCTTTACACACACACGTTCACACACACACATTCACAAACACACACCTGAGCGCTAATTTATCCACATCCTCCTCCTCCACGTCAAACTGCCGCTTGGTGTAGCTGAGTGGTCTGGTGATCTGCAAGGACAGTTCAGATGACACACGTTACTATGACAACAAAAAAGATCATTGCACACTGTAATGCCTGTAACGCTCCATTTAAATGCTTCTGTATGATCAGTTCGAACGTGTTTTACCCTGACTCTCTTATAATAACGTTGGTGCTGTTCTAGCGTTCCTAGAATAGTTTACCTTCCTGACGTCGAGCTCTGGCCAGTGTTTTCATCAATGTTTCTTTCTTTCTTTCCTTCTTTTTATTTTTTTGTTTTAAATAAAGATGATTAATTATGTCAAATGACTGACTGGTGTGTGAGAAAAAAAAACAGTAGATGAGGCGTGATGAAGTAAGACACAAGAAACTTTGAGCCATTTCAATTCCAGCTTAATTCTGCAGGTGAAAATAAAGGTTTCTTTCATCTGGTAGATGTGTATTTGTGGGATGTGGTGGCCTAGTGATTAAGGTATTGGTCTACCAATTGGAGGGTTTGTAATTTTGAATCCCACGTCCACCAGGCTACCACTGCTGGGCCCCTGAGCAAGTCCCTTAACCCTCAATTGCTCAGTTGTATAAAATAAGACAAAAATGTAAGTCACTCTGGATAAAGACGTCTGTTATTGTATGTAAATGTAAACAGCACAGTTTGTGACTGGGATTAAAAATCTCTCTCGCCATGCCATACATGTACAAAAGGTCAGATATTACGAGATGCCCGGTAAAGCCTGTAGACAAGAAATACGGTGAATGTTTTTAAGGTTTAATCGACACCCTGACAATGATCTTTTGTTGTGTCCTGTAACTGACTCAGACCTGATTTGCATATCAGCTCAGATTTGCACAGGATGTTGCGGTCCAGGTGACGCACATGTTCAAACAACAAGCGTGTGCTGGGAGGCAGAAAAAAAAGAACAGCTTCCGCTTGGCATTATTCTAGATTGGCCACTGATGAATGTCTGAGCTGGCATGAGACTGACTTGGAAAGTCGTTTCTGAGGCTCCAGGCTGCTGCAGCAGAGCTTTTAACCTGGAAGCTCAATGCGAAGCAAATTCTGCAGTGTTGGTGCTGCTCCAGTGCAGCTACGAGCGTGTGCACGTGCAGGGAACTGACGCAGCACTTGCCTTGCTTATACTTGAGGAGAATCTTTTTGCTAACCTCCTATTATTACTCCTAGTATTACTGGAGAAGTGCTGTAAATTGAATGGAGCAGGATATGAGAAGGAGACAGGGATCAACTCAAACAATACAAATAATACCCATTCATACTCTTTAATTTCTTCAAAAAACAAATAAGTCCAGGGCTGTCAAGTGTCACGCATTGAGAGTGACAGTCACGCATTTTGGTCTTTTGTCACGCTCTCCCGCCACACATCGTATTTCTCATATATTTAATAAGCCACAGCGCCCAAAATGTCTCAGTCCGCACCGCTGTCTCTATGGAACCGGGCAGGAATCAAGCGCGTCTCCCCTGGAGTTCTTAGTCGAGCCTGACACTTATCAACTAATCCAAAAAAGAGGCTACACAATAGCCAATCAGAAAATAGCACTATCTGGGTAAGAGTTAACGCAACAACCAATGAAAAAAAATACACATGTTCATTAGAGAGGGTATTTTTGAGGGTAATAAATGGAATTAAATAAATACACTGTATTGGGTTAAAATGTGGTCAGTGATCCTGGTGAAACACAGTTGTCTTTTTTGGAGAAAAGGGGAGTTTCGGGGGAAGGGGGGTAGCCGGGGGGTTTGGAGATGTCACTCTTGCCTGTCTTCAAAACTTGAGAGCACTGCAAGTCTTTCTTGACATCCTTTCTTGTTTCTCTACACTCTCATCTATTTCTCCTCTACTGATGCTGGTTTATTGCTTTCTATTTTATTGTTGTATTATGCTCCTGTATTTCTACTGTTTTACTGCTAGTAACATACTGTAGCTATGCTATGACTTTAGCTATATGGCAATAGCATCAAAATCAGAGAAGCTTAATTCATTAGCTGTCTCCAACCCGATGCTGTCAGTAAACTGACAATTTTTCCACCACAACATCTGAAAAGTGGGTTTACTAAACAGTATCTTGGAAAGATTTGAATACCTTCAAAGTAAAAGAACCTTTTACGAAACTGCGGCTGCGTTCGAACTTCTTAGCTTAAAGAATTTTTGTCTGGAACGTTGTTATTCACAGTGCAGCGTTTGATAGAGCGTGCAAGAGCTTTATTTATTTGGACCACTGAATACCGGTAAGGCGATGACAGAGAATGTTCACCTTGAGCAGTTTGTTTAAAAAAAAACTGCAAGCATAGAATTCATATTTTCTTCTATTCTACCAGAGAAGACACACACACATAATGAGCAGTACTCATGTTTGATGCAGGTGAACGTGAGAGCGCTTTTGCCGAGTGCGTGTAGAGACAATGACACAATGCGCCTCGACCTCTGAAAAAATTTTCACTTTAAACTCTGAATATCACGAATATTTGCTTGATTTTGCGTTAATTTCTACAATGGCAAAATCCCGCACGGACTGATTAACATATTTACCTGTTCATTTAAATATGTTAATGTCAGTTGAGGTTGCTTAATGTTGAAATGCTGAGTAAAAGTTTCTTAAGTCTGCAGGGATGAGAGTAACGACCTGCCATTTTTGCTCCAAGCACTCAGCTGCATCTGTAACTATATCAGTAAATCAGTTCTGGAATAAAGTGTGTAATTATTTCTGAAGAAGAAAAGCATGAGGTCTGGCACGTCCTGGACGGTGTTACATCCTCATACCATTTCGCTGCCATCCTTTTGAGTAAATGGCATTGGCAGGTAACACGGTTACTCTGAGGAAACTGTTCAATCCTGCACCGGATGAGTCTTGATCATGATGTCGTGTAGCTCTTTAACTGAATGTGGGACATCTGGGTTGTAACTAGCACGTGCTGTAGTTGGTGGTGAAGTATGTGGCACTGGGATGAACTCTGGGCTGCAGGGTTCGGTATGTGTGTGTGGCGTGCTTTGTGTGGGAAAGACCGTGACTGTCAGGGGGATGAGATCAATGGTGTGGATTGTCTATCTTGCAGCATTGGAATGAATCCTGCTATTGTCTTATCTTGTCCATCGGTCTGTGTGAATGTGCCAGTGAACTAGTTCTGTCCAGGACGGACAACAAGAGGAAGGAGCGAGTCGAGTCGAGGCAGAGTTTTCATCGGTTTGTGAGGTTAACGTGTCCGTCCCTCAAGGGAGTTTAAACAGCAAACGAGTCCGCTGAGGTTTTCTCTGAACGCAGTGAAGCAAAGGCAAATGCAGGGGTGTGGACATATTCATCTTCTGTTTTAATCCTCACACTTACACCTTTGTTCTGTTTTTTTTTCACAGCAGCCAACCACAACGTTTCACTTCTCACTATCTGCCTTCGGCTTGTTTGTAAACTACAGATGAACTGAAGTCATGAGGGTGTGGACGCTCGTCAAGCGGAAAACCACAAATTGAAAAGCTTCATCCTTGAGTGTTCAGATAAATCTAAAAGATCTCATAGAGAATGAAATATTTGTTCTAGATCAGCTTTTACAGGTTCGATCTGAAGAGTGTGTTAAATGATCGCTTTAAGAGGATTTTAATCAAAGCATGTACTGTGGCTAAAACTTCAGGCTCCATTTCACACAGTGTAATGAGAACGGTTCACGAATGCGTTTCCACTGGTTAATGTTTACTCAGGCAGAATTAGTTTCAGAGAATCTTGAAAGACATATGCATTGTTGTTTCTACCTCAAAGTAGAAGACTTCATCATACTGAGGGTTGTTGGTTTTCCGCTTGACCTTGGTCTTCTTGGCTTCCGATCTATTGGAGATGAAAGAAACAGGAAGGGAGAGAGAACATATGTGAGCTTGTAAGGTTTGTGAAAATGATGGCTCTTACAACCAAATGTGTGTTAATACTAAAACATGAGGCTGTTGTCATGATTTACCTGGACGGCCCCTGTAAGGACACAGCGGCATAAGGATCGCACTGTCCGTTAACAATAGGCAGATCTTGGCACTCTAAAACTCTGTGGAAAGAAACAATGATCATTAGGATTAGTGGATTTAAAGACGACCTGTTTAAACCCTGCCCTCGCTGACTTGTCCTTTGTTGTGGAGATGGCCTTGTGGCGCCTACAAGATGGTGGCACAGCAGTAGCCTCAATGACTATCGTCCCGTTGCACTCACACCCATTGTAATAAAGTGTTCGAGAAGCTCATCATGAGGCACATCAAGACCAAGTTACCACCCTCACTTAACCCACTACAGTTCACGTATCGTCCAAACCGCTCCTCGGTGGCATTGCCACAGTCCTTCATTTAGCCCTAACCCACCTGGACAATAAAGACACTTACATATGAATGACTTTAGTTCAGCATTCAACACATTCATCCCTCAGCACCTGATTGGGAAACTGAGCCTGCTGGGACTGAACACCTCCCTCTGCAGCTGGATCCTGGACTTCCTGACTGGGAGACCTAGTCAGTCCGGATCGGGAACAGCATCTCCAGCACCACCACAGAGCCCCTCAGGACTGTGTGCTCAGCCCACTGCTGTTCACCTTGCTGACTCACGACTGTGCAGCAATAAACAGATCGATCCATATCATGAAGTTCGCTGATGACACGACTGTGGTGGGTCTCATCAGCAAGAACCATGAGTCAGCATACAGAGAGGAGGTGCAACAGCTAACTGCCTGGTGTAGAGCCAACAACCTGTCTCTGTATGTTGATAAAACTAATGAGATGGTTGTTGACTTCAGGAGACCACAGAGTGACCACTCTCTGCTGAACATCGATGGATAACTTGTAGAGATCATCAAGAGATCATCAATCTAGCGGAGCACTTCACCTGGTCACTCAACACCAGCTCCATCACCAAGAAAGCCCAGCAGCATCACTACTTCTTACGAAGGCTGAGAAAGGCACATCACCCTCCCCCATCCTGACAACTTTTTACAGAGGGACCATTTAGAGCATCCTGAGCAGCTGCATTACTGTCTGGTTTGGGAACTGCACCATCTCAGATCGCAAGACCCTGCAGCGGATTGGAGTCTCTCTTCCCTCTATCATTGACATCTACACCACACGCTGCATCCGCAAAGCCAACAGCATTGTGGGTGACCCCACACACCCCTCACACACACTCTTCACCCTCCTGCCATCTGGAAAAAGGTACCGAAGCATTCGGGCCCTCAGGACCAGACTGTGTAACAGTTTCTGTCCACAAAGCCATCAGACTCCTCAATAACTGAACTGAACTGTACCGAGCACAATACACACACACACACACACACACAATTAACTGTATGGACTGCAATGACCCACACTAAATACGCACTCTTCCAATTTACGTCCACGTCTACAGCACCACCATATTAAACTGTTTACATGCTGTCTTGCAAACTGTTTTTGCTCTTTGCACATGCTGTCTTTCACATTTCAGTCGATTGCTGTTTTGCACAATACATTACAATACTTCATGTAACTGCTGCTATAATACTAAAGTGTTCATTCCAGTATTTCTGCACATGTATATTGTTTGAACATACAGTATTTACACTGGTCGGCGCTGCTTTTGTGTATTGTCTTTTGCGTATTGTCTTGTATTATTAGTTTGCACTGTCTTTTGTCCTGTACAGTCTTTTTGTCCTTTATCTTCATGCACTTTATGTGGCTAGAACTACTTACAAAAGTTCTGTGTAAGGTTATCAACAGAAAAACCACACATCTCACGCTGAAAGCCAACAGAGTCCCGACTCGGATCATATCAGACTTTCAGAGACAAAATAATTCGTTCGTTTATACTGATTGTACTGATACCATTAAACCGCTGGACTGTAACACCAATGCACTGGGAAAAAGAGTTGAGAGACGTTTTAAACCCAGGCACAAAGTTTGGCTTCTTGCCAGGTTGAAATCTCTCTGACTGGTTTGACTGCTGATCAGTTACTTTAATGACACCCTGAAATTTTTACACAATTCCAGAGAACAAAATATTAATTTCCACCGATGATCCTGTTCAAATGTTTAACACCCCCCACCTCACCCCACCCCTTATTGTGTCTCGTGGTCTGTTCACTAAACGTCTGTCATGTAAAATAACTTCTTCTAGAACTAAACAAAAACAAACTATGAACCACCTTTTTGCCGCTGTCTGTAATCTAAACTTATGAGCTCTACTGTGTGGTGTTGATATTTTTTCCAACACCTGGTCTTGCACTTTCTCAGATACCTACACTTTCTTTTCATTTCCATGTTTGGAAATTACAGACAGGAATTTAACACAATGGTGTTTAATAATTTAATGCAATCTAGTCCCTCGATGAACCCATGGTGAGCGCTGAACAGCTCTTTCGCCGCAAATCATCAGCTCATATGATCTCGCACGTCTTCTCGTGTTCGCATATCAGCTTAGGGAAAATACAACTGCCGTCACCTTGGTGACCCAAAACATCCTTTCACTTGTTAATACCTCACTTACAGAGGAATATGTAAGAAACGCGGACAGGTTTGAAGCGACAGACGAATCAGAGTTTTGTCACAGAGTGTATTTTTGGACGCTGTTGCCTGGGCAGCAATCTGGAACTAATCAGATTTCACTTTACTCATTTCCTCTGTGAAAATGCAGCAGAGATCCAGAGACCCAGAAGGCTTTAAGCAACGTAAGAAAGCTGGAATCAACACGAGTCTCAACAGAATCTTCTTACATTTTTATTTATTTCTACAGTTCTTACGTTTTTTTGAGAGAAGATAAGGACGCTAAATAGTGAATCTGCTTATTAACCTTAGACCTAAAGTAGTTTAGCTCAGTCATGTCTGACATCTTAATGCTGGGCTTTATATTGTGGAATCGCTCTCGAATCATGATGATGACAATTTTGCCCTACATGATGATTACAGTCTGTCTCACAATTCGTAACGATCTACTGACACAAACAAGCTGTATGAATATTCTTCATGGCTTCCTGCTTTTGTTCTGCTGTTTCTCTCCGGTTGTGTCTTAAATGTCAGCCTCATGCATGCCACTGAACATGTTAAGCTGACACACACACACACACACACACACACACACACTGTACCAGGTGTGTCAAGCCAGCTGGTGTGACACTGGCTTACAAAATGCCCCAAAACGCTTTTAATCTGAAGCCAAAAAAAAAAAAAAGTGCTTGTTTGGTTGTGTTTGTGATCAGCATTGATCTTCTCGTCATTTCACTCCACAGTGGTGGTTAATACACTCATTCACTCACTCATCTTCTACCGCTTATCCTACCTCAGGTCACGGGGAGCCTGTGCCTATCTCAGGCGTCATCGGGCATCAAGGCAGGATACACCCTGGACGGAGTGCCAACCCATCGCAGGGCACACACACACTCTCATTCACTCACACAATCACACACTACGGACAATTTTCCAGAGATGCAAATCAACCTACCATGCATGTCTTTGGACCGGGGGAGGAAACCGGAGTACCCGGAGGAAACCCCCAAGGCATGGGGAGAACATGCAAACTCCACACACACAAGGTGGAGGCGGGAATCGAACCCCCAACCCTGGAGGTGTGAGGTGAACGTGCTAACCGCTAAGCCACCGTGCCTCCCGTGGTTAATACAAAGCAATATAAATTCTCGGCGCATTAAGAATTCGTAGTTGTTTTTTTTTATACGTTTCTGTTTTTGCCTAGCCTGCTAATAAAAACTTAAATCTTGTTATCTTTTTCCTCATACAAATGTTTTTATCTTCAAACTTAATGCTAATATCAAACCTATTCCTGCTTCTTGAGATGCCCCAAGTGCTAAAATGTGACTGTTATCTTCAACCACTAAGATTCTGTGTAAGGTTCTCCAGCAAAAAGTCCCATAAGATGATTTCAGCACCGTTTAAGTGGTCAAAAGGGTTAAATAGTTTGCCTCATGATTAATATGAGTTAATTCCCTTACAGTCAAATGTTTTCAGTGAAATGTAGCTCTCTGGGTGACGTAGTGCTGCAGCTCACATCTCCATCGTCCCTGCTTCGATCCTGTTCCTCAGGGATTCCCCCCCGGTTCCTTCACACCTCACAAAAACGTCCTCGGCTGTGATAAAAACTTGAACCTAACTGTTAATGTTTCAGCAAATGAAAATCGGAGGATGGAAACAAGATACACTGTGTATTTCTCTAGTTCCTTTCAAACCTTACATTATAAAGAAACTGTAAAAGGTTTAACATCCTATAAGCTGTAAAGCCACGGACTGGAAGCTCAGCACTCAGGCATTCGAACTGCTTTGTCTTTGCGCTGCTAAATGTGACATATGCTTGTATTGTGAGCATGTGCACGGATACGCTTATAGACAAGGGACAACCGACGAGCTCTAATCAAAGCAAAGTGACAAATCCCTCTATTTAAATGTGACATGCTGCTGCGTGGGTTTGTGAAAATGTAACAGTGTACACATGTGACTGAGCAGGTAGCTGGGAAAAACGGTCATTTCCAGCAAATGAGAGATAAGCTTGTGTTTTTCAGATCGAAGCTGAATTTTTACCCACTCGCAACACCACTGGCGTCACGACTGTGTGTCTGACGCAAAGCTGCATTGCTCACACACACACGCGCACACACTCTCATTCACACTAGCATGATTCATGCTCATTCTGACAATAAATCAAACACACACACACCTTTACTGCATTAATGTTATAATGTCTCCCTCTCTGTCTCACACGCACAAAAACCACTATTAACATTAACATAAATCTGTTTATGGAAAAATATCCAGGCCATTCCACACCATAAAGCAAAGCTAATATATTTATGCAGTTTATATTACAATCATTAGTGTACTTTCTTCATCCAGGCTTATTATGACCTTTTTCTTGGCCTCTGCTCCGGGTGTGTGTTTAACGAGGGCAGGCTGTGTGATGAGTGTTTAAACACCTTAATATGGCAACACTTCCTGTGTGCTAAGCCTGTCTGGGTAATGCACGGCTGACCCAGCAACGTGACGTGCTGCTATGATGCTACGCTACGGCTGCTGACACTAGAAGCGGCAACACACAGGATGTCCACGTTAACAAGAACATTAATCTGTACACCTGCTCGTTCCTGCAGTTATCAAATCCTGTAGCAGCAGACTGGAAAATTACCAGGAGTGTCATGGAAGACCTGGACAATTCCCTGCTGGAACACCAGGGGGCATTCTAGCCAGGGTTGGTTATATCCTGTGCCATGTGTCTTTGTTTGTGTTCTGTGCTCTAATAAGTGTTTGCCCTGCCTGATCCCTAATTACCTCCCCTATTTATACCGGTTGTCCTGTGTGTTTTGTTTGCTGAGTCCCTGTCGTTGTGTGTTGTTTGTTACTTCGTGTTCTCTGATTTATGTCTTTTTTAACTTTTATCTTTATCTTATCTTTTTTTTTTTTTTTTTTTTAGCTTTTCCCCTTGTGTTTTCCTGTGTTTGTTGATTTTGTTATTGTTTTTAAATAAACCCTGATTTGTCGTCTATCCCTGTGTTTGGGTCTGAATTTTGTCCCTGCCGGAGGCACACTTTTCAGACAAGGAGGCAATTTAACAATCGTCACTGGTCTCAGACCCCGAGAGGAACCTGACGTGGTCCTGGAGGTTCGACGTGTCGTGTGCTCTGAGATGCTTTTCTGCTCACGGCGGTTGTAAAGACTGCTTATTTGAGTTACAGTAGCCTTCCTGGCATCTCAGAGCATTATGTTTGTCCAAAAAGAGGCTTCCAGCTGCAGAACTGCTACTCACATGATGCTTTTTGCACTGTTGTGTGTAAAATCTGATTCTGATATACTCCAACTAACCCAACACCAACAGCCACAGTTTGCAGCTTACAGGATTTCGTTCGAAACACTCATGTAGATGAAACCGTAAAGTAGAAGTAAAGCCGTCCATCCTACCGCGAGACCCATCTGTGCTCCGGCTAGTGTTAATTTCGTCAGAGGAGACGAGACGAAATATGTTCAACAACCTTTTTTTTCATGACTAAGACGAGACGATGACAAGACTGCACCACTGTCCAAAAACGCTGACTAAGACTAAATTAACATGCATTATTGTTGAAGAAAAAAGACGAGACGAAAATGTTTTGTATAAAATAAAAACTAAGATAAAATCTCTCTTCATTTTCGTCTACAATTGTCTCTGCGTTTTCATCAGCTGTTACGCCTTTAAAATATTCACAACGAGTTCGCGGCTTCGCGCTGTTTAGTGTGTGTGTAAAAAGAATTCGTCCACACGCCGCTCAAAAAAAAATTAAAAAATCCTGAGCGCAAGTCCACCGTCTAGGCGGCTTTTTGTGTTCAATTATATTTCCTGTCGCTGCGCAGGCTCTTTTATTGTACATGACAGCTTATGTCCCGATGACCGGTCTTTGCATTACGATTAAAAGCAGTTCTGTCAGGACCACTTTGTCAAATGAGAATTTATTAGATGGTATGGTTCTGTTCTGGGCAGGAATCCACGCGCCCGTCCGTGAGCATGCATGGGCTGAGCGGGGAGAGCAGCAACTAGAAAATAGAATAGACCCCCCCATAACAGAACCATTAATCATGCATAGTTTTTTTTTTTTTTTTGCAAATGAAAAAAAAAAAAAAAAAAACAGAATAAATGGATAAATAAATAATTAAATAATTAGAGAGAGAGGGAGAAAAATATGTGGAGATTTAAGACGTAAACCGGTACGACGAACACAGGTTTCGGCATGGTGGAGTCGGGGTTGGAGGAGAGAGTTTAGATCGCAGCAGCAGCGAAGCGCTAGAAAGCAGCTCAATGAATGGGAATTTAAATGGTCGGGTAATATGGGTGTCGTAACCGGATTGGTGCGCGTCATGGACAGCTGATTAACAGCTGATGCATGCTTGACGACGTGGCCTGCCAGAACTGACGCGATGCTTGATTATCAATAAAGTAAAAAATGTGATGTGAAGTCAAGATCGAGTGAAACATATGTGAAACACTTTTTTTACTGAAATGTTTATCAGTAATAATCTCAGTAATAATGTGTTATTTTAAAAAAGACTACAATTTTTTGACTAAAACTAGACTAAAATTAAAAGACTTTTAGTCGACTAAAACTTGACTAAGATACCTTGAGTTTTCTTTTGACTAAAACTAGCCTAAAATGACGAGACTTTTAGTCGACTAAAACTTGACTAACAAAAAAAGATATGTGAATGACTAAATATGACTAAAACTAACAAGGACATTTGGCACAAGACTAAGACTAAATTAAAAATAGGTGACTAAATTAACACTAGCTCCGGCATGAGAAAACCGACTCTAGCAAATAAATGATCTTGATACTGCACATGCAATCGTACAGGATTATTCCTCTGATGAAGTTCTGTGCATGAAGACAATGAAAATGGGTCTAAAAAGAAAAGAAAACGAGAAAAAAAAAAGCGAGACGTCTCCCCAGAGAATGTTGTGTATTTTCTGTGAGTCATTTTGCCCTAAACAAAGTAGAAACATACGGCAAGTTGGAAAAAAAATCAATATTTGTATATTTTGACCGTATTTGTCTGTGTCTGGAATGTAGCTGGCTAACATGTTGTTAGACCTAGAGCTCGCCTGCAAGCCTCGGATACTTTTTAGCGTACTATTTAACATCAATGAAGTGTTCTAATAATGAGAGCGAGTGTAATCACCTGCTTAATAAACTGACTTTACAGGATGAATAAATGAAAAATCCTCTTTACATTTACATTTACATTTACAGCATTTGGCAGACGCCCTTATCCAGAGCGACGTACATAAGTGCTTAAATCTCTAACATTGAATACATTAATGCTGGCTCACTAAGTTACATACTTAAGATACCATGAGTTTAAAACATTTTTTCAAAGTTACAATGAAAAAGAGTCAAAGGTTGTTTTTTTTTTTGTTTTTTTTTTAAATGCGAAAGATAAGGAAAGAAGTGCTAGTTGAGGTCTTTTCTGATTAAGTAGGTCTTCAACCGCCTCTTGGAAATATCCAGTGACTCAGCTGTCCGGACCTCTAGGGGAACCTCTTTAGGATCAGGTTTTGTATTTATGTAATAATAATAATAATAATAATAATAATAATAATAATAATAATAATAATAATAATAATAGTAGATGAGGAGCTGATTTGCCTGAAGTGATTTCTCATATTAGAGATGAAACTACAATGTTTCTGTCACCAGATTTCAGAAAACTAAAAAAAGTCTTTCCCCAACTTGAGAAATCCTCTGAATGGTATTGAGTTCCCTACACGAGCAGTCAGGTAAATGACGTTAGCGGCAGTGCTATTGGCTGACGGGGGAAGTGCAGGGAGACCGGGGATTGGCTGACTCACCGGGTTGCCAGCTTGTGGCAGACGCCTCCGTTGTCCGTGATGACCTCGCTCAGGCGCAGCTCCAAGTGAACCTTTCCCTGTGGAGGATGGGATAGCGTTACCATGGATACACACACCACCCAATGAGAAAAAGTGAATGAGGGGACGAAAACCCCAAAATGTGTGTGTGAGAGAGGGGGTGTGTGTGTGTGTGTGAGAGAGAGAGAGAGAGAGAGAGAGAGGAAGCGAGAGCGAGGAAAAGAGAGAGAGAGAGAAACAGATCCAGAGAGAGTTTTAGGTGTTGCAGTTGCTTCATCATGTAATTTGGTTTGTGTACAGTTGTTAGCTCTGATGTAGCGGATCATATTTGGAAAATGAAACTTGTGTGGGTAGAAAGGAACTAATTATATCATTGTGTGTGAGTGTGAGTGTGTGTGTGAGTGTGTTTGTGTGAGAGTGTGTGTGTGAAAGCCTTCTGAGAGATGCACTGTCAAACTCCAGCCAACATCATCAATATGCAAATGAGACTTGACAGGCGTCTGGGGACTCTCTTTCACACACACACACTCACACACACACACACACACACACACACTCACACACACACACACACACACACAAAACAATGTGCTCTCTATGATTGGAGGGAGATGCTCTATCTCTCCTCTCCATTTCAGCCCATTCTTTTTCTCTATGTCTCTTTCTCTGTCTCTCTCTCTCTCTGTCTTGCTCTCTCTATAACACACACTTCCTTTCTTTTGCAGTCATGAATGAATACGACTGTGTTACAGGAGATCCGCTTTAGGGCAAAGCTAGCCCTCTGAATAATACAGATGTTTCTTGGGGCTGAACAGAGAATTTGTCTGTGTGTGAACTATTTCTTTGAACTGAAGTTAGGACGCATTCAGTCGCACAGGACAGTATATTTTTTAGGGTAAATGTAAATTTCATTCAAAAATAAAAGCTCTGATTGTAAATATACTCTCCACACACACACACACACACACACACACACGTATAAACGCACTGATTCATTTTAAAGGCGCACACTGAAACACATCCTGAGCGACTAAATGACTGAGTATGACTCATTCTTGCAGTCATTTCTAAGCGCTTTGTCTCTAATCACTCTGCTGTAGAATCTCCAAGATGTGCTTATACATGTTCATGTTTGTTTTGTAAGAACCATCAAGAAGTTCTGTGCTCTAATTACATAATATTTGTATTCTAGTGTGATGTCAGGCCCCAGATCACGTCCCTGTCTCAGTGATCGAACCTGACCACTTCCCTTCCGTAAATCTTTACCTTATTTACCTTGGATAGTTTAAAAGGTTATGAGTTTAATCCCCAGGATTACACGGAGCCCTTAAACTGGACCTGATCGCTCCAACTGTGTGCTTTGCATTCTGAATTACTTATAAGTCACTTTAGACAGAAGCCACGTAAATGAACCTGGTTCTGACCCTTTTGCCGAGCTGGACGCTGATAGCTGCACCCGTGTTATCTACTGTTACTGCGTGTTGTGCTGTTTTAGATTTATTGCCTGTATGTTATTTATAGCGCACACCAGACCCCCCTCGATTAACCCACCGATTAGCTTGCCGTCTGTGTATGATGATGATTACACAAAGATTGAAGAGTAAAATGTAAAACACAGCAGTTCTACCAAGTGGAATTAAAGTCTTTCCCTTCAGACAAAATTATTTTTAGTAGCTGTACTTAATACAATTTAGACAAACGAGTCGAGTGACTCACAGGGACAGAAAAAAAGAGGAAGAAAGCTGAAGAAAGAGAAGATCCCTACCTGCACCTCAGAATCTGCGCTGATGGGCTGCAGCTGGAACCAGGTGTCTTTACCATGATACTTCTGAAGGTCCTCCTTCTTCACCGCCACCTTACCTGTGGACACACGAGCAATCACAACACAGCTCTACTAACACATAGAACGTGCTCAGAAACAGAACTCGACATCACATATAACCATCACATATAAAGTCACTTTATCCTTCTGTTCTTGCATTTGAAATACCGCAGCAAAAAAAAAAAAAGGCGTTTCAGTCCAGTCGGTGGAAATCACACTCGGCCTGCGCTTATTAACTGCTGTTTTTTTCTCACAGAACAGAAAGGCACATGAGTGTAAAGCTCCCAGAACGCTCCCAGAGATCTGAGTGGAAATTTAAAAGCTTGAGTAAATAGGAAATGCTTTTCAGCTCCTGGTATCTCAGTAAGTGGAACAGAATCTTGACTAAAACAAAGTAGGGAGTGTTAGCAATCCCGGCGTTCAGGACTCCCCTCCGTGTCGTCATACATCATCGCTCCTAGCATGCTGTGCACTTGACATTTCTTTGCTTACCAGCTTCTCAGCTGAGAGAGGCTGCAGGCGGAAATGAATAATAGTCAGATTAACAGAACAGGCCCATGCAGGGAAATCAAACCTGCTCTAATACTGCATCAGACGCTTTTACCTGAAATAATGTGTGACACTGCAGTACAGTCATCGTGTGCACAGAGAAGCATATTTCTTTACAGGCTCTACTGATGGACTTTGTTTTATTTAAAAAATGTTCGACAACATTTATTTGCTTTGGAGAGCGATGAACTTCTGTCACATCTGCACGTTTTCAGTGTGTGTATTTTATACCACAATCTGTCTTCTGTCTATAAGGATTTTATGTTTGGTGTATTTTGTTTCTCAACCCATCAAAGCAGTTGGTCATGAGCCAAGACACAAATTTAAGTCACACACAGATGACAAGCAGACGCACCAGACTGACATAACCGAGTTTGAAATGCACAAACGCCTGCTGTTTCCTGGCCAAACCACTTCACAAGTGGGGAAAGATACAACTTAACAAAAGTTAAAGTAGACTGTCATTCATGATCTTCTGACCGGTATGAGCAGAAATAACTGGCCTTGGGAACATTAGATTTCCTCTTGTAATATTTACTATTTATTTAGAGTAGTGTGTTTTCACTCTAAAGCTCTTCTCTCACTCCTGTTTAGTTGTTGGCTCTTGAGAACAGTGTGGTCTGACTTTCTTCATGGCTTAAGAGTGTGTGTGTGTGTGTGTGTGTGTGTGTGTGTGTCTACACACTGTGGCTGTCATACTGCCTTCTGTTACTTTAATCTGTGTTCGTGTGATGTGTAGATTAAGCATCGAACTTAGCTTTAAACCTTGTCGCTTACTCTGAGCCTAGCACTGGTGCAGACAATAAATAAATAAATAAATAAATACCAGGGTTGGAGATTGTAGAGTGAGGAAATAATACACAAAAATACAGCTATGTTTCCTTCTTGTTCTCCCTGATTTAGTCTTGTAGTTCCCACTCACTGTCTCACTTGCTCACTCACTGTCTCACTTGCTCACTCACTGTCTCACTTACTCACTGTCTCACCCACTGTCTCACTCACTGTCTCACTCACTCAATCACTGTCTCAATCACTGTCTCACTCACTCACTCACTGTCTCACTCACTGTCTCACTCACTCAATCACTGTCTCACTCACTGTCTCACTCACTCAATCACTGTCTCACTCACTCAATCACTGTCTCACTCACTCTCTCACTGTCTCACTCACTAACTGTCTCACTCACTCACTGTCTCACTCACTCAATCACTGTCTCACTCACTGTCTCACTCACTCAATCACTGTCTCACTCACTGTCTCACTCACTCACTTACTGTTTCACTCACTCAATCACTGTCTCACTCACTGTCTCACTCACAGTCTCACTCACTCACTCACTGTCTCACTCACTCACTCACTCACTGAGAGCTCTCTCTTCTCAGACAACTGTTAGTAAATATTGAAGGTGAAGAAAGCCAGCTATATCCTTTTGAACGGCTGCTTATGCTGTATCACTCACTGTCTCACTCACTGTCTCACTCACTCACTCACTGTCTCACTCACTCACTCACTGTCTCACCCACTGTCTCACTCACTCATTCACTGTCTCACTCACTAACTGTCTCACTCACTCACTCACTCACTGTCTCACTTACTGACTGTCTCACTCACTCAATCACTGTCTCACTCACTAACTGTCTCACTCACTGTCTCACTTACTCACTGTCTCACTCACTCAATCACTGTCTCACTCACTAACTGTCTCACTCACTCGCTCACTGTCTCACTCACTGTCTCACTCACTCAATCACTGTCTCACTCACTGTCTCACTCACTCAATCACTGTCTCACTCACTGTCTCACTCACTGGACTATTGTAATGCATTACTAGGTGGTTGTCCAGCGTCTTTAATAATCAGGCTACAGTTAGTCCAAAATACAGCTGCCAGAGTTCTCACTAGGACAAGAAAGTATGACCATATAACCCCAATTTTATCATCTCTACACTGGCTACCTGTTAAGTTTAGAATTGATTACAAACTGCTGCTACTTACGTACCAGGCTCTTAATGGTTTAGCTCCCACGTATCTAACTAGTCTTCTAACACGTTACAATCCTTCACGCTCTGTGAGATCACAAAACTCAGGACTTCTGGTAGTTCCAAGAATATCTAAGTCTACTAAAGGTGGTAGAGCGTTTTCATATTTAGTCTTCCTGATATAGGGGCTGGTGCAATGTGGATTGGGTGGCAGTCGAAGGCGGGGGCTTCGGCGACCCAATCCCCGGACACGGAATCTGGCTCTAGGGACATGGGATGTCACCACGCTGGGGGGAAAGGAGCCTGAGCTGGTGCGGGAGGTTGAGAGATACCGACTAGAGATAGTTGGGCTTGCCTCCACGCACAGCTTGGGCTCTGGAACCCAACTCCTTGAGAGAGGCTGGACTCTCTACTACTCTGGAGTTGCCCGCGGTGAGAGGCGGCGGGCTGGTGTGGGCTTGCTCATAGCCCCCCAGCTCAGCAACCATGTGTTGGAGTTCACCCCGGTGAACGAGAGGGTCGTTTCCCTGCGCCTGCGGGTCGGGGATAGGTCTCTCACTGTTATTTGTGCTTACGGGCCAAATGGCAGTGTAGAGTACCCGACCTTCTTGGCGTCTCTGGAAGGGGTGCTGGAAAGTGCTCCAACCGGGGACTCCATCGTTCTACTGGGGGACTTCAACGCTCATGTGGGCAGCGACAGTGACACCTGGAGGGGCGTGATTGGGAGGAACGGCCCCCCCGACCTGAACCCGAGTGGTGTTCTGTTATTGGACTTCTGTGCTAGTCACAGTTTGTCCATAACGAACACCATGTTCAAGCATAAGGGTGTCCATCAGTACACATGGTACCAGGACACCCTAGGTCGGAGGTCGATGATCGACTTTGTGGTTGTTTCATCTGACCTCCGGCCGTATGTCTTGGACACTCGGGTGAAGAGAGGGGCGGAGCTGTCAACTGATCACCACCTGGTGGTGAGTTGGTTCCGATGGCGGGGGAGGAAGTTGGACAGACTTGGCAGACCCAAACGTTCTGTGAGGGTCTGCTGGGAACGTTTGACAGAGTCTCCAGTCAGAGAAAACTTCAACTCCCACCTCCGGCAGAGCTTCAACCAGATCCCGAGGGAGGTTGGAGACATTGAGTCCGAGTGGACCATGTTCTCCTCCTCCATTGTCGATGCAGCCACTCGGAGCTGTGGCCGTAAGGTCTCCGGTGCCTGTCGTGGCGGCAATCCCCGAACCCGGTGGTGGACCCCGGAAGTAAGGGATGCCGTCAAGCTGAAGAAGGAGTTCTATCGAGCCTGGTTGGCTCGGGGGACTCTGGAGGCAGCTGATAGGTACCGGAGGGCCAAGCAAGCTTCAGCCCGGGTGGTTGCGGAGGCAAAAACTCGGGTCTGGGAGGAGTTCGGTGAGGCCATGGAGAAGGACTATCGGTTGGCCTCGAAGAAATTCTGGCAAACCGTCCGGCGCCTCAGGAGGGGGAAGCAGTGCCCTGCTCACACTGTTTACAGTGGGAGTGGGGACATCGACTTCGACTGGGGACATCCTCGGACGGTGGAAGGAGTACTTCGAGGTTCTCCTCAACCCCACCGACATATCTTCCATTGAGGAAGCAGAGGCTGAGGGCTCAGTTGTGGACTCGTCGATACCCCAAGCTGAGGTCACTGAGGTAGTTGAGAAGCTCCTCAGTGGCAAGGCACCGGGGGTGGATGAGATCCGCCCTGAGTACCTCAAGTCTCTGGATGTTGTGGGGCTGTCTTGGTTGACACGCCTCTGCAACGTCGCATGGAGGCTGGGGACAGTGCCTCTGGACTGGCAGACTGGGGTGGTGGTCCCTCTGTTTAAGAAGGGGGACCGGAGGGTGTGTTCCAACTACAGGGGGATCACACTCCTCAGCCTCCCCGGAAAAGTCTATGCCAGGGTACTGGAGAGGAGAATTCGGCCGATAGTCGAACCTCGGATTCAGGAGGAACAATGCGGGTTTCGTCCCGGTCGTGGAACACTGGACCATCTCTATACCCTCGCCAGGTTGCTGGAGGGTTCATGGGAGTTTGCCCAACCAGTCCACATGTGCTTTGTGGATCTGGAGAAGGCATTCGACTGTGTCCCTCATGGTGACCTGTGGGGGGTGCTCTGGGAGTATGGGGTCCGGGGCCCTCTGCTAAGGGCTGTCCGGTCCCTATATGACCGGAGCAGGAGTTTGGTTCGCATTGCCGGCAGTAAGTCAGACTTGTTCCCGGTGCATGTTGGACTCCGGCAGGGCTGCCCTTTGTCACCGGTCCTGTTCATTATCTATATGGACAGGATTTCTAGGCGCAGTCGGGGGCCGGAGGGAGTCTGGTTTGGGGACCACAGGATTTCGTCTATGCTTTTTGCAGATGATGTTGTCCTGTTGGCTTCCTCAAATCAGGACCTTCAGCGTGCACTGGGACGGTTTGCAGCCGAGTGTGAAGCGGCGGGGATGAGAATCAGCACCTCCAAGTCTGAGGCCATGGTTCTCAACCGGAAAAGGGTGGCTTGCCCCCTTCAGGTTGGTGGAGAGCTCCTGCCTCAAGTGGAGGAGTTTAAGTATCTTGGGGTCTTGTTCACGAGTGAGGGAAGGATGGAGCGGGAGATCGACGGGCGGATCGGTGCATCTTCTGCAGTGATGCGGTCGATGTACCGGTCTGTTGTGGTGAAGAAAGAGCTGAGCCGCAAGGCGAAGCTCTCTATTTACCAGTCGATCTACGTTCCTACCCTCACCTATGGTCATGAGCTTTGGGTCATGACCGAAAGGACAAGATCCCGGATACAGGCGGCCGAAATGAGTTTCCTCCGCAGGGTGGCTGGGTGCTCCCTTAGAGACAGGGTGAGGAGCTCGGTCACCCGGGAGGAGCTCAGAGTAGAGCCGCTGCTCCTCCACATCGAGAGGAGTCAGCTAAGGTGGCTCGGGCATCTGTTCCGGATGCCTCCTGGACGCCTCCCTGTGGAGGTGTTCCGGGCATGTCCAACCGGGAGGAGGCCCCGGGGAAGACCTAGGACACGCTGGAGGGACTATGTCTCTCGGCTGGCCTGGGAACGCCTCGGTATTCCCCCGGAAGAGCTGGAGGAAGTGTCTGGGGAGAGGGAAGCCTGGGCGTCTTTGCTTAGACTGCTGCCCCCGCGACCCGGCCCCGGATAAGCGGTAGAAAATGGATGGATGGATGGATGGTCTTCCTGATAGTGTTCGGGGCTCAGACACACTTTCCCAGTTTAAATGTAGATTAAAAACTCAATTCTTTAGTCAGGCGTACACATACAGTAATACATCCCATAACATTGTGCACTATTAAATCAGACTTGCAAATATTATGAAAAGCATCTATGTTAATCCCTCTCCACTGCTTCTCTCCTTCTACCCATCCCGAGGCATCCATACTGCATCCATACTGCAATGAAGATTTTGGAGCTCCACTGAGATGAGGCCGACTCAGCGAATCCTAAGGCATCTAGATCTATCAGCTACAGTTAGACTCTGCAATACTAAAAAGATGTGAACTCCATGTGATCTTTTACATCTATACATCATCTGTTAGATTGTATATTTATAATCACACCCTCCAGTGTCACCCACATGAGGATGAGGTTCCCCTTCCGGTTCCTCTCAAGGTTTCTCCCTTTACCATCTAAGGGAGTTTTTCCTCCTCACCACAGTCACCTGAGTCACCTCAGACTTGCTCAATGGTGATAAATACCTACTCATTGTGAACTAAATTTATCTAACATTAATCTTGAATTTTGTACTCTATTAATCTTTATATTATTCTTTATATTAACCTTTTGTTCTATGTCTATGTTCTGTAAAGCTGCTTTGAGACAATGTCTATTGTAAAAAGCGCTATACAAATAAACTTGAATTGAATTGACTGTCTCACTCACTCCATCACTGTCTCACATACTGTCTCACTAACGCACTCACTGTCTCACTCATTCACTATCTCATTCTCTCACTGTCTCACTCACTCAGAGTGAGAGTGTCTCACTGTCTCACTTACTCACTTACTGTTTCACTCACTCACTGTCTCACCCACTTACTCACTGTCTCACTCAGTCACTCACTGTCTCACTCACTCACTGTCTCACTCACTGTCTCACTCACACTGTCTCACTCACTCATTCACTGTCTCACTCTCTGTCTCACTCACCCATTTACTGTCTCACTCACTGTCTCACTCACTCACTCTCTCACTTACTCATTCTCTGTCTCACTCACTGTCTCGCTCACTCACTCATTCATTGTCTCACTCACTGTCTCACTCACTCACTGTCTCACTCACTCATTCACTGTCTCACTCTGTCTCACTCACCCATTCACTGTCTCACTCACTGTCTCACTCACTCACTCTCTCACTTACTCATTCTCTGTCTCACTCACTGTCTCGCTCACTCACTCATTCAGTGTCTCACTCACTGTCTCACAGACAGCTGCAGCATCACTGGGATTTGAATTTGTGATTGTGGCAACAGTTTTGATGCATTTCTGCTGTGCCAACCCAAGAGTGCTTTGAGAAGGTTTGCCTTTCCTGGGCTTTAAGACCCCTAATGATGGACATTCCTGCATCATCATGATCCAGATTGATTTACAGGACTGGGAACAAGGAAGCCTAACATTTTAACAGAGGTTTTGTCCATACTGGTCGTCAACTATAAGCACTCAAAGAAGACCAGGTTCTGCTGTTAAAAACACAGACTACAGCCTCTACGAGTCCTGCTCTAAACACCAGGAGGGTGTTGGGATTTGCAGAGACAGAAGTAAGCAGAAGAAATAAAAAAGATGCCAAGGAAAGATTTCCAAGATGCCAAGAGATTCATGCAGTTTAGACTTGAAATGTGGATGTTGTGAAATGTATATCTCTAGGTTGTTTTATCACTTGTGGCTTGGGTGCTGCTTTGAGTCTTACACCTTCATTTAAAAATGGCTGGCTGGCTGTTACTTTGGCACTTTCTTGTCTGAACATCAGATCTGAAAGCATGTGTTAACACTTAACACCAGGTTCACCCAGATTCTAGAACTAAAACACTTAGGTATTTTGAGAAATTGTCCTGTCCTGCCATCATGGCCATCCTGATTTTTAATATGATGTTCAAGTTCAAGTTAGCTTTATTGTCATTCCGCTTACATGTTAAGACATGCAGTGGAACGAGATGTCATGTCTCACAGGTCAACAGTGCAACATATAAACAGACATAAACCATAAAACAACAACGAAGCAGGGGCAGGTACGGACTATGTCATCAGTACAAACGTTTCCGGTTGTTCTGATGATTTACTAATGGGTTCGGGGACGGGGGGACAAAACTAACAGACATAAAAACACAGTTTTTTTGGGACCCGGAGTGGCCGCAGCAAGTCTTCGCACCACCATGATCACATCATCTCATGTTATGTTTAAATAAGTGCAGTATGTACCACAAGGTAACTTAAAATAAAGCACAGAAGGTCAAGCTGATCCGTTGTCCGGCATGGGCCAAAACATCTGCTCACAGGAAGTTCTGCAAGAATAAACTGTGGGTCAATACATTGGTTTGATTACTATTTCACTGAATTGTCCTGGGTTTCACGC
The DNA here is from genome assembly GCF_030014155.1 of Tachysurus vachellii. Lineage (NCBI taxonomy): Eukaryota > Metazoa > Chordata > Actinopteri > Siluriformes > Bagridae > Tachysurus > Tachysurus vachellii. The sequence goes on along the minus strand of NC_083483.1, from coordinate 5,662,689 downwards.
ACATACACACACACACACACACACACACACCCCGTAAAATCACTGCATGTAAGAAACGAAAAAGGAACTGACATGGCAACTTTGCTGGTGTAGAAAGAAGACATAACACTGAGAAGATTACAATCATGCACACGTATGACACAAGCAAGTGTTTTACTCACGACCTCAGACTCTGGAACAGAGACAACAGTACAAGAGCTTAAATTACACTCATTATCAAAAAGCCTACATTCATTAACACCAGAGGAAACAGAGAAATAGTGTGAAAGAGGGAGAGAGAGAGCGAGAGAGAGAGAGAGAGAGAGAGAGAGAGAGAATGAGAGAGAGAGAAAGAAAAAGATAAAGAGAGAGAGAGACAGTGAGAGAGAGAGAAAGAAAAAGATAAAGAGAGAGAGAGAGTGAGAGACACACCGGATCTTCTGGCAGATCAGATGTGTCGCTCACACGAGCGCAAACCGACATCCGCTGACTTCGCTCTGCTTCTTACGCTCACAAATAACCACAACACTGGCACACTTTCGATCACTCGCATGGTGTAAAATCGTGTGTGGGGGAGGAAAAGAGACAGATACGTACAAACAGAGCTGATTACATTTCATACGCTTCAAATGATTCACTAACATAGCTGCTGTACTGTAATGATGGGCTTCTGTGCTGAAAAGGAGGGATGCGCTAATAGCGTTGCGTTCAGTTGTTTCACTGCTTCGTGTTAGCTGGAATCTATCTATAGGTGATTCCCAACACCACTGTCAGTCATCCCAAACCTGGCTCTGTTTACACGCTTATGCTACAAGCTTTGTTCTTTATAACGTTAGTGAGGAAATTAAACGTTAAGTACAGCTAGCTACATTAGTTCTCTTTTACTGAGTTTAGCTGCAGTGGAGAAGAGGAGGCTTTTGTTTGTGTCTTCATCGCACATGAATCGATGAATTTTTTTTTCCTCATTTAGCAGCAAAAAAATCTAAACTAAACAATCTGCTATACATCTGATCGAGTTTAGGAAGTTTTATTGAAAATCTCACAACTTAAAAAGTGTTTATTTTTGCTTTGCTGAAATAAACACTTCGTTCATTTGTGCTGCAAAACGAAGGAGCAACGTTTCAGTCAGTCAGTGATGTTTACTTCTGATTAACACCGCAACTTTAGAAGATGTTTTGCAGTAGCAAACCAGAACTTTGTGATGTGAAACTAACAACTGAGTAACAAACAGTGAGTGTGACTGGAAAACTACACCTTTTTTTGTTCACCAATGTTTGGTAACATATAAAGGCCTGAGGCTGTTTGCTCGCCAAGTTAGTCACAGCTCTTTGGTTGGTCAAAAAAGACCAGCTGAAGTTGACCAAAGACTAGGTCGGATTGGCCGATGTTTCTACAGCCATGTAAACGTGAAGCTCTTATTGGCTTGAGTGCAGCTGCCTGAAAAAAATACATGGAAACATTCTCACTGCTGTTATCAACACCTCCCCCCTGCCTCCACAGCCCCCTGCATACACATACATACACACACACACACACACACACACACACACACACACACAGTCTCTAATGAGCGCAGCTGTGGTAAATGTTTGACACATGAGACGTCCCTCCCTTCCCCCACTCACTCCCCCCTCCTTCCTCTTTTCTTTACTGTTTTGTCTCTCCCCAATTTCCACCAATAACACACACAAACATACACACACACACACACACTCATATACACCCACACACACATGCTCTCTCTCTCTCTCTCTCTCTCTCTCTCTCTCTCTCACACACACACATATATACATACAATGAAGTAAAACATTTTGGCTCTTAGTTTTTCAAGTGAAAGCTGCTAAAACATTCATGTCATGTATTACATCATACATAACTACACCCATGTAGCCAAGTCTAATAAAGTGGTTAATTTTAGTAAAGCACTGCCTCAGGGTTGTGATGCTCTTTGGCACGGGATTTGTTTCAAGTATAAAGCATGTTTTAGGTTGAGCATAGGAGGGAGCGCAAGATAAGTAGGGAGACCTCACACACACACACACACTCAGCGGGGTGAAACAGAGCAGACACACACACATACGCACACGTACTAAGGGAACTCAGAAAGCATTCTTTTCGTGTGGTCTCCACTGCTGGATACGTGATATGGCTTCAAACATAACTCAACATAACTCAACTGCACCAGTGGGGTAAGATACGGCCACTTAGATTAACCCCTGACTTAATGATGAAATGCGGGTCACAAGAGTGTGTGTGTTAATGTGGGGATGGAAAGTTCACCAACACAGCCATAAAGAACAACTAAGTTGAAATACAGGCCAATTAATTGGCAATAAGATGATGATCAATCATTGCATTTCCCTGGGGCATGATGGCTCGGTGATTAACACGTCTGCCTTGCACCTCTGGGTTTAGGGGGTTGTTTGGTCTGTTAATGTTGTGTGGAGTACTCCAGTTTCAGCACCACTAAATTGCCTGTAGTGTGGGATTGTGTCCTGTGAGGGGTTGGACCCCATCCGGTGTGTCCCCTGCCTCATGCCCTGAGTCCCCTGAGGCTTTCTGTGACCCAGTTTTGAGTAAGAAACTGGAAGGATGTTTTTTTCCCCCTTCCGTTTCCATTTCAGTGCTCAAATGTCATTACACAGTGAATTGCTTCACCTGGACATTACAGGCTTAAAGCTCAACCATGACCCGATGCTTATACAGAAAATCTTTCCAACACACTTAGTGCTGCTTGGAAATGATTTATAATCACTCTCTGCTGTCACCCATTTGAGGATGAGTTTCCCTTTTGAATCTGGTTCTTCTCAAGGTCTCTTCCTCATGTCGTCTTGTCAGGGATAAATCAGAATCTTTAACTATATCAAAGTTGCCCATTGTTAAAAGCAAATTAAATTGAAACGGTTTTGGAGAAATATCTGGAACATGGCCTACGATTTCCCTAATCCTGTTAATAATAACCTAATCCTGAGTATCAGGAAAGTGGCATGTTCTTTAAAATGATTTGCAGTTTGCAGTAGATAATGTCATGTTTTAGTCTCAGACAAGTACATACTTCTTCATAATTAAGGGTCGGGAATGTCGTAGAGCGTCCGGCTGGTTATTTAGAGCTTTAATTGGCACTGTGCTCTATAAGCTATATGGTATAGTGAAGTCGTAACAAAACACAGTAAAACGTTCTGGTTTCAACACACTGCTACTCCTCACATCTGCTAAACATATGAAGCCCATTACATCTACAGAGTTACAGCTTCAGGTAGAAGGGCAGGACTGTTAGCGCCGCTAAACTGCTCACACTGTCTGACTGACTGAGTGATGAAGAGTCATGGTGTGATTCACACAGTCGTCAGCATCTTACCACAGTGACCTACATACAGCTCTGGACAACAGGAAGATAAGTTTTTTTTTAGCAGTTCCATCAAACGCTGCTGTTGTTGAGCATCAACGGGCGATGAGCCGCCGTTAAAAATCAGATCCACAGCTTCTGAAGAAATGTCGTAATTTAAATCAATTTTATCTTCATGAGCGTTCTTGGGTTAGTTACCGTTTCTGTGTGTCACTCGTGCTGTTCTAGGCTAGTCGGTGTGTTTGAATTTTGTGTTTGATTGCTGTTGTGAACAAGAAGCACATAGCTATTGGTGCTAATTACTTAATGTTTTAACTCTTAATTCTACACCTCTAGGCTCTGGAGGGAGAAAAGTGTTTGTAGGTGCTGTGACTCATTAACCATTGCTCATTTATCCTATTTTTTATCAAGGACATTCATTAAATATTCTTGCTTTATTATGGCTTCAACTCTGTCCTGTAAATCATACTACGGTCCAGGACTGGACACTGATTAAGCTGTCTGTGGTCTGATCTGTATCAGCTTTTCACTATGATTACTGAAAACGTCAGAATGAAGAGTCTGTGCATGATTTTCTCTCTCTCTCTCTCTCTCTCTCTCTCTCACACACACACTTTCTCTCTCTCTTTCTCTCTCTCACACACACTCTCTTTCTCTCTCTCTCTCTCTCTCTCTCTCTCTCTCTCACACACACTTTCTCGCTCTCTCTTTCTCTCTCTCTAACTCACTCTCTCTCTCTCTTTCTCTCACTCCCCCCCTCTCTCTCACACACACTTTCTCTCTCTCTCTCTCACACACACACACTTTCTCTCTCTCTTTCTCGCTCTCTCTCACTCACTCTCTCTCTCGCTCTCTCTCTCCCTCCCCTCTCTCTCTCCCCCTCCCACTGATCCTGACCCCTTCTGCTCCATGGACCTACCTGATCCACCCTGATGCCCTACTTCTGGTCGGCGTCTGATCTTGTGTAAGCTGCTCACTGCTGGACCACCTGAGCAGCCTGGAGATACGTGGGATTGATGTGGATAGCGCCACCGTTTCAGACTGCAACTGATATGAACAGTTTTGCTATGCTGTCTTTTTTCTTGGTGAATTTTGTTCATATAGTACACAGTTATAGCAGAGAAAAGATTTATAATCACACTATCTGGTGTCACCCAGATGAGTCTGGTTCCTCTCAAGGTTTCTTTCTCATGTTGTCTCCGATTTTTTTTCTTGCAGTCACCTCTGGTCACGATGTCTATTGTTAAAGCTACACATTGGGTGGCGTGGAATGAATGACGAGACTTAAACCCAGTGGTGAGACTCACCGATGCTGGAGTCCCTCCTGAAGACGTCCCTGTCGAAGATGTAGAAAGAGAGGTGGCGGAAGCTGCGTGGGATTTCGCAGTAGAAGTCCTCGCCGTAGAATGGGCTGCGGTCAAAGAGGAAACAGAGCAAAACTTTCACCATCGGTCAGAACGGACGTTACAAGATTACTATCAGAATCGCAATCACATGAATCTGAAAACGGAAATCTACAAACAAACTCGGTCAATTGGGAAAACTTACTTCCTTAAGAAATGTGTTAAAACATAACAAACCAAATAACTAACTAACTAACTAACTAACTAACTAGCTAATTAAATAACTTAACACAATAAGTTAAAGTTCAATAACAGAAGAAACTGTTTATGCTTGGTGTAACAAAATAATCTCATTGGAGATATTTTTTTAAGAAAGTAATATTTTCTCTTAAAAATTTTGACACCCCTACTTCATTCATTCATCTTCTACCGCTTATCCGAACTACCTCGGGTCACGGGGAGCCTGTGCCTATCTCAGGCGTCATCGGGCATCAAGGCAGGATACACCCTGGACAGAGTGCCAACCCATCGCAGGGCACACACACACACACTCTCATTCACTCACGCACTCACACACTAGGGACAATTTTTCCAGAGATGCCAATCAACCTACCATGCATGTCTTTGGACCGGGGGAGGAAACCGGAGTACCAGGAGGAAACCCCCGAGACACGGGGAGAACATGCAAACTCCACACACACAAGGTGGAGGCGGGAATCGAACCCCGACCCTGGAGGTGTGAGGCGAACGTGCTAACCACTAAGCCACCGTGCCCACACCCCTACTTCATTATTATAATTCCAGTTATGTTCATTTATCATAAGCCAATACGTGTGTTGGACATGAGTGCAGCTCGTTACATGTCATCACATGTGTCTTCACTGCTAGAGTGAAAGAATAAATAAACTTCAATTCACATTACAAAATCTTGAGCACATCAATCCCGAATATCTCCGTGAAATCCTGGATGGACTGAGATACGTGTCTATGTGGGATATGGACAAAAATAGCATCTAGTGATCAAGTGAATCGTTTCATGTTGTAGGCATTCTGATATGGATATGGATCTAAAGATAAACAGATGAGATATTGTCTGAATTTTTCAGCCATCAGTAAAAAAAACAAAACAAAAAAAAACCCAATTAATATTATCATATCTCTCATTGTGTGTGTGTGCCCTGCGATGGGTTGGCACTCCGTCCAGGGTGTATTCTGCCTTGATGCCCAATGACGCCTAAGATAGGCACAGGCTCCCCGTGACCCGAGGTGGTTCGGATAAGAGGTAGAAAATGAATGAATGAATGAATGAATATCTCTCATCCCAGTGGGAATAAAAAGAAAAACGGTATTTAAAGCGGAGAATTTTGTCCTGTGCCAGTCAGAGCAAGTTAAAATGGTTGGTTTCTTTAAAGACACACCCATACTTTGTTTTATTCCTTCCATTTCTGTTTGATTCATCTTTTTTTGTATCTTAATCTCAGTCTGTCGTTTTTGAGTGGGAAGGAACACTGTGACTGCTTGTCCTGTATAATTACTGTTCTCTCTCTCTCTCTCTCTCTCTCTCTCTCTCTCACTCCGTTCACATGGGCAGCTCGGGACTGCTGATGATTTTGAAGTAAGGTAAACACATCATATCTACCCCTTCCGGCACACACACACAAACACACACACTCTCAGGCTTTACTAGGTTTTCATCATCCATCCCTAGAAGGAACTACTGCACAAAATAACCACAGTCCTTCCTTCCTGTGTTCTACATCACATTCACCACATAATTCCCTTCCCCCAACACACACACACAGTACAGCGGAATGAGGGCTGCGACTGAGCATCACAGAGCTCCAGAGCGGTATGATGGAATGAAAGGAATGCCGGAGATCCCTCACCATAATGACTTCTCGATGATTTTGGTTCTGAACACCTCCTCCTGGTCCAGGTTCACCGTACAGTAACAGTCCCTCATTTTGTTCGGCCCGGGGTAGGGAGGGATGTTCTTGGCTTCTCCTAAAGAGCAAAACAACAGAAGACGAGTTGGGTTAGGAACGTGGTCATCCAGAGTGTGTGTGAGGAATCGGTGAGTCGTCAGTTTTCCCGATTCCACTATAATGACATAAAGTCTTAAAGCTCATCATAATGGCAGCTTGACACAAGCTGAAGTGCATTAAAGCACATTGTTAGTGTTTAAAAAGGCATGTGAGGAGCGCTGGGTCAAAACATCCTCTGCCACTGCAGGGCCCCTGAGCAAGGCCCCTAACCCTCTGCTAAATGACAGAAATGTAAATGTAGTAAATCAGACATGACTTTTCACGTCTATTTATTCTATGCATCAGCTCACGCTTCTTTTCCATTTTTTATTACGAGCTCTATAGATGTGTGTTTGTACTCGTGCTGCCTTTGTTTTCATTACTGTAAAAGATTTACTATTCCAGTAAATTCAAAATAAAGGAGACTGTTTCAGATAAACCACGGACGCCAACGAAATCAGGAGGTAGGATTCTAACTGTATCGTTCCATTAGGAAGAACACACGACTGTCTGAGTCTAGAGTCTAAAGAGCTTTACTCTGCTAACACCACAAAGATTTGCTGAATTATTACTGAACAACGAACAGTTTATCGTGATATATTATATTTGCAATTTGTCACGTCATCGTGTTAAACATACATTTACATCCACTACTGCAGAGATTTACCAACCGTCGCCCAGAATTATCATCCATGATTGGATCGTCATCTGACCCCACAGAACTTGTTCAGGTGACTGACTATTTAGAGTCAGTGTTTCACTACACCCTAGATATTGTAGCAAAAAAACTAGCACTCTGGTACAATGACAACACACGAACTCTAACGCCTCTTTTCCACCAAAAAGAACCGGGTGCAGGTTCAGAGCTAGCACTGGTGCTGGTTCAAAGTTGGTTCCACTGGCGAACCTTCTAAGAACCGGTTTGACGTCACTGTATACGTGTCACGTGTCCCAGCAACTTTAGCGCAGCAGCGGCAAACACAAACACATCAACAACGGCGGATGTTGCTTTACTGTTAATGCTCATGGCTTTGTGAACCTACATTAACACCCAAACGCGGCGAATCCAACGTGTACGTGCAGCTCCATGTAATTTGTATAAACGGAGGTTGTAATCGAGAAAGTACATAACGTTATTTTATTATTAACACAGAAAAAAGTTAGCCTTAGCATGTAGCTACCTACTATAATGTGTGCTGATAATGTATCATATCACGGTAAAGTAAAAGTGTATTAAACATTAGTATACTTAAGGTACATTATCAAATGCGCTAACAGTAGCCCCGCCCACAGCCCCTGACACAAGCGGTTCTTAAGTCTAGACCAGCAACGTTTTGGTGCTACTTAAGAACCACTTTTCCTGGTTCAGAGCCGGCGCTTTGGCTGTCGAGAAAGAAAGAACTGGTTCTAAATTAGGCTCTGGCTCCGAACCAGCACTCAAACTGCCTCGGTGGAAAAGGGGCATATAACCATCAGCTAGAAATTAGAACGTAAATAAATGATCAGTATTCCGATTAGCATGGAAGGAAAGCCTTCATAGCTAAAGAAAATCTCTTAGTGCTGCTAGATAACAAAAATAATCCTACATTTTTATTTAATACTGTAGCAAAATTAACTAGGAATAAAAACACTGTCGAAAAAAATTGATAACATCAGGCAGAAAATTCAGACCATTAATTAAAATACCAAACAAATTGATAGATAATGCAGTAGATAATATTTCAGTTTTTGAACTGTATTTAGACCGTTTTAATCCCCTTCAAGAGACTAACTTATTTTCACTGATTTCTTCTGCATACTTTATCCCTTACCCACGTGTGTCTTTAAACAGACACTACCAGTAGTTATCTAACCCATTCTAAAGATAAGTTCTTCCCTTAGCACTGGCTATGTGCCAAAATCTTTTAAGCTAGTGTGGTTGATTAATCAAACCGTTGATTAAAAAAACCGACCTCGACCAAACCCGGCTGTCCAACTATAGGCCAATATCAAACCTCCCCTTTATCTCCAAGATCCTAGAAAAGGTTGTAGCTCAGCAGTTATGCTCGTACCTACATACTGTAGGAATAATATTCATGAAATGTATCAGTCAGGATTCAGGTCTCATCATAGCACAGAGACAGTGCTGGTTAAAGTTGTAAATGACCTGTTACTGGCCTCTGATCAGAGTTGTGTCTCTGCTAGTATTACTTGATCTTAGTGCAGCTTTTGATACCATTACCCATGCTGTTCTACTTGATAGGCTAGAACATGTTGTTGGTGTTAAAGGGACAACCCTCTCCTGGATCGGGTCTTATTTGACAGATCGATATCAGTTCGTAGACCTAAATGGTGATACAAAATGGCTATACGAATAAACTGAATTTGAATATTGTTCATTGATTTGAGGCCGTGGAAAGACAGAGAGACAAGTCAGTTAAAAAAAATTAAAATTGATTATACATTTACTCAACAATTTTACAGATTCGATGAAATCTGATAAATATTATTAGTCTTAGATTATATGTAGGATCTGTTCCTAGAAAAAAAAACCCACAATAACATATTGGAGCACACTGTGCCTCTGCTGTTACATGAAAACAATACACACTGTCTTATTGATCAGTATCATCAGCGCTGTGGTTGAACCTTTTAACCAGAATTGTTTTCTTATCACTTTTATATTTCTTGTGATCCATGTTAAAAGAATTCTTCCACATTCGGCTTATCCTTACGCGGCGATCTCTTTTTGTCCTGTCGGTTAAGCTTCCGACATGCAGTAAAGAATCACGTCATGAATTAAAATGAGTCACTGAATCATGAATCAAAATCAGACTGAATCAAAGTGTGTATAGGGAATATTTCTCATATGTACTGCGTACATTGATGTAACTGTAATCTACAGACTGTAATTTGTCGAACTATTTCTTACTAATCAGTTTCCTAATTTAAAAGTGAGTGTGAGCTAAAAGTATCCTGGTGCTGATGTTCCTTTATAAACCCAATAACCACAGCCACGTGCGACAACACACCCAGGCTCAAGTATGTGGTCTGTCTGGCCTACACACACACACACACACACACACACACACACACACACACACACACACACACACACACAATGCATACAAGAAGAGCAGTGTAGCATAAATACTTTCCAGGAGGAAGTGAAGGTGTGCTGTGTTTCACTAGTGTGCCAACAGCGACATCACGCCCACGATCACATGCCCATCTACAGCCTCTGCCGAGGAGATCCACATTTGGTAGCGATTAAGCCAAACTTAGCATAATAGACTGAAATTTTCTGGTGCAGCTAGATTGCTTTTCAAAGTCTGGGTTTAAAGGCAGCTGTGGAATTGAAAGACTTTGTAATATAATGCCTTTGAGTCTCAAAGCATTTTACAGTCAAGAATCAGATCAACCCTGTTTAACGTACAGACCCAGATTATGTGTTCTGTATGTCACCAGATTAAACGCGAGTTCATACCGATTATATATAACTGAAATGATGCACCTGCAGGTGTGAGGTGTGTGAAAAAGCATTGAGCTGCGAGCTTCCACACCCCTTTAAGACACTGAAGAACCGAATGTGTCGTGAGGAGCTCAATGTCCCTGTGATGAGAAACGCACCAGTCTGGCTCCGTCGGTCGCAAATGAGATTTCATGTTCACACTGAAATCCACACCACAAACTAAACTTAGTGCTGACTTCAAAAATAAGAAGAAGAATAAAATCGCTGGCTTTAAAGTGATTAATATGGATGTTTTAATAGGACGTTTAAAAGGTTTAAGCCGCTTTAGCATGGCTGACAGTCTGGTTTACGGCGTAGAGCCTCATCTCGGCTTGAAAGCTTTTTTTTTTTGCTGTCTGTTTACTTGGTTAAATAAATTCTCAGATCTGGCAGGTCAGAAGCCGTGGACATTTGCCGTGAGCGTACGACTTGGACCGTAACGCGAATGACAGGTCAATGTTAAAGAGCTCGTTCCAATGGTTTCTATAGTAACGCTCTGGCACAGGGACTTGTACCTCTGACGCTCCACATGCTCTAATCCTAATTATGGATGGATTAAATAAAAGTGTTCAGGTCGTTGTTATTTTTTTACTCAAAGAGAGAGGAACGGAGGTGAGGGAAGGGCTACTTAACTGTTAAAATGTTAAAACGGTTTGATAAAAAATAAAACTTTAGAGAAATAACATGTTAATTAAGCAGCTTATCACACTAACCAAGTGTATTATTTTTATTATGATTAATACTATTATTATTATTATTATTATTACAATGAATATTATTAAAATAATAATAATTATTATTATAATTATTATTACTTTTATTATTATTTTGATCATTACAATCATTATTATAATAATATTTATTATTATGATTATTATGATTGTTATAATAATATTAATAATAACAATAATAATAATAATACTTATTATTATTATTATTGTTATTATTATTATTATTTACAAAATACATCAGTACCCAAAGTGTGTTATTACACTTTTACGACATAAACCATAGTTATAGTGTCCACTTGTAAAAGACTGAAGGTCCAGAAATTTATTTTAGGTCATATTTTTGGTAAAACTTGCTAAAGCTGTAGTACACAAAGTTTCTCTAAACTCAAGCTGTAAGAAATGTTAACGAGGAATTCACACAAGTGAGCGCGGTTTATTCGAGTCGATCTAAACATAATGCATATAAATGATTCAGAAATTAAACTACAATATGTTCTAAATGCTGAACTTTTACTGTGTAATTTGCAATTTGTTCCAGGCTTAAAAAGTAAATAGTGTTAATTAACGTGTTAAATAATAGGAAGCATAAGGTCAGTGAATTCACCCTAACAGTCCAACGGGTTCATACTGGAATCAGTGTTAAGCATCGAGCATATCTAGCATGACTAACACACCCACACCCACACACACACACCCACACGTATAATAACAGATCCTGACTGGATTACACCTTTTAGGTTGTCTCAGAGATGACAGCATCATGGGATTACAGGGAGTATGTGTAGGTGTCAGGGGTAGACATAGCATTATTTATCTAATGTAAACACAAACACCCCACAATGATAGAAATATAATACAATACTTTTGTGTGTGTGTGTGGGGGGGGGGGACATTAGAAGAGACCGGAGACTGGTAAGAATGACCAATGATGATACATTATGATCCATCAACCCACAAAGAGAGTAGTCATACCAAGATGAATACAAACATCTACACACACACACACACACACACACACACACACACACACAGAAAAAATCTATTCTGAGTAAACTCATGTCAGACACATTGAGTCTCCGAATCACAGGAAAACGACACAACAGGAAGTGCTACCCTCAGTGCCCTGTAACCGTTTCCCTTCTGTTTCCAAAGAAAATACCATAGAGGAAGCATGAAGAAGAAAGAAAAGAAAGAAAGAGAGAGAGAGAAAGAGAGAGGGAGAGAGAGAGAGGGAGAGGTGAAGTGTGCCCTGCCGTGTCTCTGAATATCCTCCCCAACAGTGTGTATTTTCTTAGGATTGCTTGTTTTCTTGGTGGGAGGCAATGCAGTCGGTCTCTGTTTGGCTCCCTGTCCTCCAACATATGCCTGTGTGTGTGTGTGTGTGTGTGTGTGTGTGTGTGTGGGAAAGTGATCTTACAGGCATATGGGAATCTTCAGCATCGGTGTATGTACTATAGCAAGTCCATCTGAAGGAGAGACAGAAAGAGTGTGTGTGTGTGTGTGTGTGTGTGTGTGCGTGCGTGTGTGTATGTGAGAGAGAGAGAGAGATAAAAAAAAACACACAGAAAATAAACACTTCCTCTACAATCCGCAATCTCTCTTTCATCCTTTCATTGCATCTCTCACTGCTGCATCACTTTACATCTGACTCTGCTTCTCTTCTTCACTTTTTCTACCTCCACAGCTGTTGTCTGTCCATTCCACTCTCAGTTCTCCCTCTGTCTGTTCCCCTGAGGGCCACGATGACTCATTCTAATCTCTCTTCACAGGATGAGCGGACAGAATGAAATAAAAAGACCTTTCACTGGAGTAAGATCTTTTTTTCTTTCATTCAGGAAGTGGACTTCATGTTTTAACATGATGGTGCCAAACAAACCCTTAATACATATGCAGTGGAGTGTAACAGTTTCCTCCAGAGGCTCTGGGTGGGAAAAATGTCCTTCTAATCCTCTCAAGACTTAAAAATAAACGGGACACAATTCTGGCAAGAAGACAACAATCCTGACGATGTCACAGAAATCCATTTCAGAGTCCATGAGAGAGAACGTGGCTCTCTGAGAGGGAGGGAGGGAGGGAGGGAGGGAGGGAGGGATGCCATGCTCTCTGTGTGCTGTCAATCACAGTGATCCCAGTCGATCGTGGGTGTGTGGAAGCTCAAGATGGTGGATAGTGACATGACATGGCTTCAGGTGATAGCTTTCACCCTCCTGGACTGGTGGCTTGGCCAAAGAAATACACCAGGAAGAAGATCATGGGGGAAAAAAACCAAACAAGACAACATGAGAACATCTAAACCATGAGAGTGAAATAGGTATCGAAACAAAAAGCGCTTAAAACAAGAACCTACATAAAGTCAGTGTTTTGACATATTCGACAATGTTTCGACAGAGTTTCGTTGTGGTTTTGTGGTGAATAAAATGAAACCAAGAGAAACCATATCAGAGCTTAAAGTTTACAATAACCTGCTTGCTTACGTTTGCCCGTTCTTTTATAATTAGGGATGTGACTCATGTTCAAAAGGATGTTCATCCTGTTCATCATGTTCATCCAGCAAACATCGATGAAGTGATTCTGTTTAACCTCAAATAAAGATCAGCTGCTTCTGTACAATTTTCTTCAATCTTGTTGGTTTCATCTGACTGCTGAAGCCACGATCCGCTAAGAGGTGACGCGTGGCGTCGCGGTTTGATCAGCAGCACAGAGACGTCAAAAAGAACAGGACGTCTCTCCACATTTACTAAAGGAAAAGACAAAAACTTCCCAGGTAAGCTGCCGAGAGAAAATCGGACAAGCTAACTGACTAACTAATATCTAGCGGTGACGATCTCTCCTTCTTCACATGAGCTAAAGTGTAGGGCGGCTGGACAGAAGGTAACCAAGAAACGATCAGTGTTTTCAGGGATGTCCAAACCTCTGGATCTGGTGTGATGTTGGTTACTAAGCAGAAGCCACACATGTGTGTCTACTTCGACCCATGAGCAACTGATTAAACAGGTGGAATCAGACGTGGCTTCTGCTTGATTTGAAAGAAAACCTGCACAACAGTGTGGTGATCTAAAAATCTGTGTGGTGGCCTGAGACAGGCTGTGGACAGGAGACACCATTATGATGGAATGGATCAGGAATGTTCATGCGGTAAAGAAGGAGAAAATATTGGAGTCAAGATGTTTCACGGCGATCAACAACGAGTGCTTTAATAAAACCAAAAGGCGCTTAGTTCAGGGGCGTGCAAACATCTGCAACTAGTACTATCGATTTTTTTTTTTTCCTTAAAAATATTTTTGGTTCTTTTTCATTTTCACATTGAGGCTGAAAAAAAGTTCTGATGTGATTTCTCTTGGTTTCATGTTTTTGTAGTATATCTTAAACATCTTGATGTTGGATCTTTGATAAGGAATTTGGGTATCTGTCTCACACACTCACACACACACACACTCACACTCACACACACACACACATATGTGTAGGTGGCAAAATATAATTACAGAAAGAGGAAATTGGGCCAGAAGAGCTCCAGAGAGCTCCAGAGAGTGAAGGACAGTGAAGATGAATGTAAGTGTGATGCTGTGTGGAAATGTGAATGACATAAGAAAAAAAAAGATGTGAAAAGAAGAAAAGAACAGATGGAGAGAGATAGAGAGAGAGAGAGAGAGAGATGGCTAGCTTTCACCGTGGGACTAATGAGACGTGTATTAGCTCCAGTGTGCAGCTTGTTCGATATCTTTTACGTGTTTGTGTTTACTGAGTAATTCTGAGGTGACTGATACTTTACACCGGAACGTTTTTGTCTTCCTGCTTCCTCCTGACGCAACACGTATCAGATTTCATGACTCTTCATGAGCATCTACATGGCACTATAGTCACAGCATCCAGGTGTGTCACGCAGTCATGAAGCTCGTTATGTTGAAACGTTCGTGTTTTTTTTTATATCTATTCCTCTGGCTGTTGAAGCGGATTGTCTGCCAGGCAACTAAGAAGAAATAAAAAGAGGAGAAGTGCCTGAGTCACCACTGTGACACCGCTGAGTGTAAACATGCAGTAATGTTTGGGGTGTTGAGCAAAAAACAACAGACAGAATGAAGGCATGAAGCCAGAAGCAAAAATCGACGAGAGCTTTTTCTGCTTTTAGAAGGAGGAGAAGGACAAGATGGTGAGGAGACAAACCAGGAAGAAGGAAGTGCTGAGACAAAGTTTGTATAACGAAATGATTAGCGAGGCCGACTTTCCTCTGCGGCACGGTTATGTGTGTATTACATCACGACTATTGGGACGGATGGACACACACACTCAAACACACACACACAGAACATGGGCAAGCTGCCATAATTCCACTAATCACTAACTTGGACAAAAAATTCGACACAAGCAGCGGCGTATAAAAAGAAGCAGATATTTCTTTATCGCCCTTTTTTTTCAGCTTCGGGAGCTTATCCGAAGCAGGACTTGGAAATCCTACAACCCTGTAGAAAGAGGAGGACAGAAAGGACGAGTGGGATGGCAGTGCAGAGGGACAGTCGAGAGCTGAGAGGGAGGTGGGGCGGTGGCATGAGAGCAGACCCAAGAAAGAGAAGAGAGGGAAAGAGAAGGAGAACTGTAACAGGAAATGAGATAGGACGAATGGAATTTCAGGCTGCGTCCAAGACGTAGTTTAGAAGGCACTGAACAGTAAAGTTAGTGGGCCGAGCATTTCGACGAGCGCCGATTTCTTGACATAAAAAATTAAAAAATAATAATAATCACTTAGAAAAAAGCAGTTAAATTAGCCCGATGCTAGGCGTTTTGGCAAACACCTCTGAGACTAGCGCTAAAGTTAATGCTATTAATACCAAGAGTGCAGCTTTAATCTGAGAACAGACACTTGACACACATGAATGCTTTGTTCTTGCTTTGTGGCCTGGGGGCATCTGTGCGGAGGAGGTGCATCCGTCATTAGGACAGCTCTGTCTGTAGGCATCGTCCCCCCAGCGCTCTTTAATCTGCCTGATAATAACCGCTCTCATCTCTGGTTAAAGACCAAAAGCACCGTGGAGATGAGTTGTGGCCGTGCGCCTTCAGCTCAGAAGGGCTGTGTGGCAGCTGCTCCACAGACGCTGCTTCATTTGCTATTGTTCTTTGGTCAGACGCTGACGAGAGGAAAATGTGCGAGACATCCTGTTCATTTTAGACAGAGAAGTGATGAGTAGAGGCACGATGCCCAAATATAGGCATTCATCCATCCACTGTGGCCTGAATAAGGTCATGGCATGACTGATAAGCGAGCTGCTGTAAAAATTACACGTCTATGCAACTACAACTGAAATACATCACAACTCCATCCAAAACATCTGCTGACAGAATGTTAACAAGGGCACATCATAAAAAACACGCCGCGGAAAATATCTCACTGACTCCGCCGCGTTTCTCTTTCTCGTGTCGACAAACGATTAGAATCCGGACCGTGCTCTTCTTTCTCCGTGAGCTCGACTCCTAGGCCCGTGTCTTGAACCCCTAAGTTCATCAACTCAACAGATCAAAACAGGAAGTGGGTTTCATGTTTCGCATGGCATTTCTTTACACAGCCGAGATGGTGAAACCCAAGGACTGGCTTCTGGCCTGACAGGAGAGGTCATGTTCTCTGGTAGCAGCCTGTAGAAATAGATCCAGAGGCTCGGAGTGAGAGTGGACTCACTGTCCAGACGCCCATTCATAAAATTCCTTGCTGCACTGGCATTGATACACCAGGCAGGTCTCCAGGTCTGAGGGCTTCTCTGGCTTCTCTAGAAGAAGTTTCCTTCTAAAATCACACAGAGCATCTTAGAGCTACGCACTTTTTTCAATACAAGAACATGGCAAACAGTCCCAGGTCTTTCATTACACAGATTAACACCCTGGTGATGTCGTATTGTGCCTCTCTGACAGTTAGAGCCTACTCGTGTTTAGAACCTCGAACGTTCAGCCGCAGTGTAAGATCCTAAATAACAGCCTTTAATTTACGTTTGCTTTCCAAAAATAAATAAAAAATCTTGATAGCCACAGTGAAAAAGTCAGAATTAAACTAAACCTAAACACTCCCTAATTAAACTAAACCTTTTTTTTTGTATTTTGTTTAAAACCCAGACGAGCTGAGAGAGTTTTGTTCCTAAAGCGAGTGTGAACGAAAACCTTCTCTGTTAGGATTGAAGCTGTGATGTTGCGTGCGTCTAATAAAGCAGACGAATGACAAAAACAAATCGATGCCGAAACTCTGGATCCTGAAAAAAAAATCTCAAGATACATAACTTTTTTATACAAGATATTGCGATTACATGTACATATTTTTATTCACTTAATTAAAATCAAATCTATTTATACTCTACTTATACTACAAATAAAGCATTATTATTTTAAAAAAGAAAAAGAAATTAACAGATTTTTCCTCTCTTTTTCATTCTCAATTAAAAAAAAAAAAACGTTTTATATTATAAACATATGATGCTTTTTTCCCCCCAGACATTATACAGTACAAATTACTGTAAGGTTTTAATTAATGCTGCATATTATAGTGTTGAAATATCTTTGAGACTCAGGATATGATACTTTATTATAATCTTTATTATAAGGATTAATTATAAAGATTTATATGGAATCAATCTTCCCGTTCTTATTCCTTATACGCTCAACGGTGATTGACGGGTTTAGTGAATCAGATAACGGGGTAAATTGAATCATTCTTCATTGACATGGCCTTGAAGTTCAAAACGCGTGTTTTTAAGTGTAAATATATATATTTCTATTTAAATATAAACTTGATGAAATATAATTTAAAGCAACGAGGAAGCAGTTACTGAGAACAAGCAGGTGATGAGTTCAGTCTGATATGTCAGTGAGCTTATCCTACATACTGTAAGACGGTATTTAATACACACTGTGGCATTCAGAATATTTACGATTATTTCACAGATGATGGCACCATAATGTTCATCCCTATGTGCAGAAATCAAGAATTCTTAACGGAGTAGGAATGACAGGATTTCTACTGAGATTCAGTATAGTTGTTAGATGCCGTAGACGGCTGTGCGCAGATGACACGTGGGAAGCAGTCCTTCTCCTTGCCCCTTCCTTTGTGCCCCTTGAGGTTTTTGGGAAACCGAGTTGGCCAGCTGCCAGGAAAGCAGTGTGGAAACTGAGCTCACTTCCTTCCTCTGACATGACTTCGTGTCTCCCTTTAAACGAGGAGCGACACTAGGTGTTAGCCGAGCAATGATGACTTCTCTGGACCTGAAGACTAAAAAAGGGAACTCTAAAGATCGAGTAGATTTGATTCACTTGGATATGAGCAAATTTGTGCGTGTAACCCTGCAGAACGCGGATGTGAAGCTCTTCGCTGCTGCACGTTACAGAAGGTTCCAGCAGTCGTCATGTGCTATTTTTAGCCCTGTTGTGCTGACATGGTCTTCTTGCCTGTAAGGAGCACCTGAATGCATTTAGAAGGCAAAACCCATTTTGAACTTTTTTGACCTGCAGAGCGTTAAACCTCAGAGAAGTTTTTTTTTGCTGTTGTTGAAGAGGACAAGCCTGTAGTTCTAGCCCTGCATAGTGTTGGCGGAAAAAGAGATTTCCATTTCTGCTTGAGGCTTGAGGACACAAATAGCTCGTCAAAACCACAAAATTGCGACTGTAGGAAATGCAGCTCTGCCATCTACACTTTCGTTTATCTGCAGATAATTCTCCCACAGTTTTGTTTTGACTGAGTGCTGCACAGTCATTCCAGACTTATTCACTCACTCTTTTCCCAGACTGCAAATATCCCTGTCCATTGGAGAAGTGATGCAATGTGCAGATCTTCTACACATACATTCTACATGGAGAAACCTTATTTTTTTTGTTGTGTGTAAAGCAGCCCTTTAACCTCACTTTAACAAGTCCCCAAGGTAATGGACAAAATCAAACACACTGCTGGCCAGTGTCCAAGAAAGTCATGAGGAAACTGGGAACACATCCTCCTGCCTTGTTTCTCCCCCGAACGGAGGAGCAGGAGAGTTGATTCTCACGTTCTGAGGTTCAAACCCTGACTAAGTGCTGTGCCTGACTCCTTCACACATGTCTCTCAGACACTTACACTCTGGTTTACATTTACATTTACATTTACGGCATTTAGCAGACACCCTTATCCAGAGTGACTTACAATTGAGCAACTGAGGGTTAGGGGCCTTGCTCAGGGGCCCAGCAGTGGCAGCTTGGCGGACCTGGGGTTCGAACCCATGACCTTCCAATCAGTAGCCCAACACCTTAACCACTGAGCTACCACATCCCCTGTGGTATCCCCTTAACCACTGAGCTACCACATCCCCTGTGGTTTAAGCAATCACATTCACATATTTTACATTTACATTTACGGCATTTAGCAGACACCCTTATCCAGAGTGACTTACAACTGAGCAACTGAGGGTTAAGGGCCTTGGTGGCAGCTTGGTGGACCTGGGGTTTGAACCCATGACCTTCCGATCAGTAGCCCAACACCTTACCCACTGAGCTACCACATCCCCCACATACCATTTTCTTTTACTCCTCTCAAAGTCTCATAGGGGCACAGTCAGAAATACACACTAGACATGATAGGCATCACACACACACACACACACACACACAATCATATCCAATCCACCTTTTAGCACTGAGAGCACATACACCACAAGCCCTGCATGTCAGTCCTCCATCCCTTACTGCATCATATCCATAAAAGTCAACCCACATGAATTAAGCATCAGGGCTGGATATTGACTGCTTGCCTGTACGCTTTAACCCTGCGTACTGTACATACCTGACTCTAGGAAGTCACTTGTATTTGTCCCCTCAGAACTGGGACTTTATACCCATGCAAAATAGGCAAGCTTAACTTCATGCAAACGAAAATCTAAACAATGTGCGGCTTCGAGATGGCGTGACGCGACGAGGCACGTGACGAGAACTAAAGGCCGATGTTACGTGCAAATATATGGTCAAACAATATGTAAATCTTTCAAAGTCTTTACAATTTTATTGCTGAAAGGAAAATGTCAAAGAAATCCAACAGTAAATAGGGACAGAATTGACTTAATATGTATTTAATATATATATGACCTGCTAATAGTTTCTATAGGCACAGGGGTTATGTGAACTGCTTGTACATTATGTGTGACTCCAGGTAAAATAATAAACATGAAGCCCTTTGTTTTCATTGTTCATTTTCCTAGCTAGTTAACCTTAACTAACATGAACTACCATATTAATGTATTAACTAACCCAAAGCTGGAGCAAGACGTGGTACTGATGCTTGCCGGTCAGAGCCGCCGGCATTGTGCGCATTATTCCGTTAAACACTGACTGCTAACAATCCTCAAAACACGCTAACCCTAGCTACTACTAAGAGCTGGACATAATTCGTCTCTCAAATTCCAAGGTGAGATTGGACAAGAAGATGCAGGTTTGTATTTAATTATCCTTCATTCGTGCTCAATAATCTCCACTAGTTTCCTCGTTTCCTTCTCGTTTTCTCTTTTGTGTTTCTGGTGGTCACATAGCAACAGTATTGTCTGATTCCTTTACAGGAATGAAAGCTTCCACCATTGTGTATGTTCTTTGGTATATAACGGCAAGGGATGGAACGATTACCGGTTTCACGATAAATCATGTTAAATTTTGACTATCATCAAAACCAAGTTTGATTATCATGATTTTGAAAACTCGCAGTAAATCCCATCCAGCCAGCGTCAGTCTGATGCAGGAGCAGCATGCAATGTTGTCACAAGACGGGCTGAAGGCAGAATGAAGAGATTTTTCAGCCATCTAAGAGGCATTACATTCGCTAACGGGGGAAACACGTCAAATTTGCGAACCATCTTCTAACCACCACCCACTGTTATATAGCGAATGCAAAGTAAGTTAACCTTTACCTCGATACCAAAACTAACTTGGGCAAATAATCGGAAAAAATATCGATTAGAATAAATATTTCATTATCTCACTTGTAAATAACACAAAGCTTCCGCGAAGCGAGTGGCTTTGAGCCGAGACGGACGAACACGTTCGGAGCATTAAGCTTGACATTTAATGAATAACGTATTGTACATTCATAGTAAACTTATTACACAGATTTTGTTTTTATAATATATATATATAACAAAATATAATTAAGGGGGCATGAAATATTGAACTGTTTTAGAATCTCACCTGTTTATGAATCCATTTTGAACAGTGTCCAAAACAATCGTTCAGATAATATGATCACTACAGCAATATCGTAGTAGCGTTAATATTAAATTCCTCCGATTTCATTTTCGATACAATCGAAAACTGAGACGCAAGACGGCAATTTGCATTTGAATGAAACGAGAGAGCGTGTCCGCACCTCCGCTGTGATACAGGAGACATGGATGTGTGCTGTGACGCTATCGACAACAGTCACTATAAGGAAGGGAATCATTACAGACACATCATTACCACTGAGGAACCGCTTCATACAAGATAACACACCTGCGTTTGCTGAGATGTTGCACATGACTTTCAGCTAAAAGTTTTGGATTACTGCACTGATCTCAGAATGCTGGGCCCCAGTAACTTCCTGCTTTTCCCTCCCTGTAGCTTCAACTCTGTGTAGGTGATCAATGTGATGCACAGCATGTCCTATCCTGCACTTCTATATCTGGAGTTCTTCTGTGTTTACACACACACACACACACACACACACTCACACACAAAATAATTCCACCTTTTTTACATATGATTAAATCAGTGGCTCCCAGACATGTTTATAGACTAAGCTACGTGATCGTGTGATAGTGTCTATTTGTAAACATCAGCAGTGTTAGTTGTGTTGGTTTGGAGAGACTGGAGATCAGCTCCTTGTTTTCTACCTTTTCATGAGACCAAGAGTTGAATCCTGAGGTCAACTGGACAGATTCTCGTGTCCTTTCCCTTTCAGTGAACTGACACTGGTCTGAATTTAGCCGTTGCTATGGGATATGTAAGTGTTCAGTCTACACCGCACGTATTGGCACATCTTCATCGGTTCTGTGCCTCTGTCACACTTGGCAGATCAGAGAAACTATGACACCTGAGACGAAGACCTGACATCACGTGTGAGATGAAGTGAACATGTTTAGAAACCAATGTACTGCCTAACAATGTTCTCCAGACTGTCTCTCTGGGAAGGATTGAGGAACCATGTTTTTTGAAGAAAAAGATGACGTCGTTAATCGCAGTAGTGTCTGAAGCCCCTTACTTACTGATTCAACAAGCCATCAAAGTTTTGGACAAACTCTGCTGGCCAGCGTCCAGGAAAGCCATGTGGAAACTGGGAACACTTCCTCCTCTTGCCTTGTTTCTCCCCGAAAGAAGAGACAAGGGAGTTGATTCTCACATTGTGTGAGATACAAACCCTGACTAAGCTCTGTGCCCGACTTCCTCCCTCTTGTCTCTTCACTGAAGCTGCTTATATGAAAACTGCTCCTTCGATTAAAACTTGTCTTTTACACCCACACGTCTGTCTCTCAGCTCAGTTTCACTCTGTATTTCAGAGAAGGCATTAAGCAATAAAAAGTTTGGGGACTGACTAAAAAAAATAAGGGGAAATAGCCTTACAGCGGTTGGACTCTCAGTGTGAAAGTCAATCTCTGATTCCATCTGGTTCACGTTAGTCCGAGTCTAACCCAGAAACACTGAAAACAGCTTGGAGCTGCTTTGGAGTTTCAGGAAGCGATCTAGAACGCTTTCCTGTTTCCTCCCTTCACCCCTACCAGAAGCTCCTGACCCCTAGAAGCTTCCTCCAGACAAATGTTCCCTCAGGAAACCAGGCCGAGAACTCTGTATACGCAGCCAAACAATCAAACACCCTCCTCTTCCTGACACACACACACACGCTGACAAAATGACAAGAAATTGTTGATCACAGAATCCTGTGAGTGCTGTGAATAGCAAGTGTACATGCTAATGGTAGGCTTCGGAATAAAATCATTCATTTTTATGTAAAGTTTTTGTTCTTCTGCTCAACCCCGTGACCCCATGAATAATGTAATTACATTATTATTATCTATCAGCAGTAGTAGTATTAATACGGTCTGGTCTTTATCAGCGATCAGGTCTGCGCTGAACTCAGAGTTTACGATGACCCATTAGTTCGTCAGGAGCTCTCGGTTGCACTATTATAAACTGTTAGAAAGGACATTATTTACATTTACACTATTTACTGTAGAGTGTCACCCAAATGAGATTGAGGTTCCCGTCTGAGTCTGGTTCCTCTCAAGGTTTCTTCCTCATATCATCTCAGGGAGTTTTTCCTTTTCCGCCGTCGCCTCCGGCTTGCTCATTAGGGTCAGGGACAGATATATAGTATTTTAAATTTGAAGTTAATCTTTTTTAAAATTAATTTAAAACTTTAATTGTGTATATCCATTTATTTATTTATTTATAAATATTATAAAAAAATTTTAATATTTTTATATTAAAAATATTCTTATTTTTTCTTATTATTATATATTTATTTCTTTTTCTCTATCTTCTGTTTCCATATTTCTGTAAAGCTGCTTTGAGACAATGGGAAATTGTTAAAAGCTCTATACAAATATTAGTAGTAGTAGTAAATAGTAGTAGGTTCCTACAAAATTTCGAAATTATTACATTACGCAGATTTGGACTAAGGCACGTTGCGTATCATCACATCAGTGTGGCACGGACAAACAAATACACTAATGACAGTTCATGCAAATGTGAACAGGAAACCCTGACAGGCAGTTTTTCTGGTGGCTGATAAGATCAACACACACACGCCTAATAAAGTAAGTGATGTTTCCCTAAGAAAGGGTGTGTCTCATAAATTTGCAAAAAAAACCCTAAACACCCGCAACAGGATTTCAATTGCAGATGATGCTCACTTCCTGCGACACAAACGCTCTTTTCGCAACTGCGAATTTGGCAAGCGGATGCAGCTTATAACTAGGCAGCGGTGGGAATTTGCGGCGTTCCATATTCTCGAATGGTGCATTCATCACAGAACAGGTGTTAAGTCGTGTGCACAACGCAGCCACACGTTCAGTCTACTTTTTTTTTTAACATTGCTAGAGAAATGCATTACGATTATATTAACAACAACGTAACAAAAATAAATAAACAGGAAATAAATAAATAAATAAATAGACAACTGAGCTGGTGCAGCTACAGAAAGCTTTATATATATATATATATATACATAGCAATCAAATGCACACAATGCGTCTAGTCAGAGGGGAAATCTTGCATCTGTGTGATTGTGATCTTTCATGCAGATGCTGTATAAATTCACACATACAGCACAAGCGCATGTGTGTGTGTGAGTGTGTGTGTATGAGTGAGTGAGAGTGTGTGTGTGAGTGTGTGTGAGTGAGTGTGTGTGAGAGTGTGTGTGTGTGTGTGTGTGTGAGTGAATGTGTGTGTGAGAGTGTGTGTGAGTGAGTGTGTGTGTGTATGTGAGTGTGTGTGAGAGTGTGTGTGTGTGAGAGTGTGTGTGAGTGTGTGTGAGAGTGTGTGTGTGTGAGAGAGAGTGTGTGTGAGAGTGTGTGTGTGTGTGTGTGTGTGTGAGAGAGTGTGTGTGTGAGTGTGTGTGTGTGAGAGTGTGTGTGTGTGTGTGAGTGAGTGTGTGTGTGAGAGAGAGTGTGTGTGAGAGAGAGTGTGTGTGTGTGAGAGAGAGAGAGAAAGTGAGTGTGTGTGTGTGAGAGTGAGTCTGTGTGTGTGTGTGAGAGAGAGAGTGTGTGTGTGTGTGTGTGTGTGAGAGAGAGATAGTGTGTGTGTGTGTGTGTGTGAGAGAGAGATAGTGTGTGTGTGTGTGTGTGTGTATGGAGACTGTATACAGTACGTTTGCACTCACACATCTGCACAGGGTATTTTTAATAAGTGTCTGATGTGATGCAAAAACAAGACTCCAGCATCCACAATGAGGTTTTTTTTGTCACACGTCACACAGATACAGATGCGGTTTGGGACACAGCCAAGGTGCAGAAAAACGCATTGTTATGGCATTAAGACGCATAAGAGAAGGAGCCGTTCGTGTTTGATCCGGTGTCCTTATTTACTACTGAAGCCGAATTGTGCACTAAAGGAGCGTCAGTTATTAACACGTTATAAATAAACGCACTGAGCTCGTGCGTGCCATCAGGACGTTGTTGTTGTTTCACTCATCCAGGCTCGTGCACATTTCAGCCATGAATAAGATTCGTATTGTGCTGTAAACTCGCTCGTGCACCACGTTTTAGTCACGGTGTTGCACCGCGCGCAGCGCGAGCGTGTGCTTTGAATTAGAATATGGAAAAGTGGGCTCGCGCGCCAACGCTCGCGCGCCAACGCTCGAGCCTTCTTAACACCGTTAGCTAACGTTCAGGCGTTAACCTTAAAAACTAACCGCGTCCCCACCCCGGTCTTTCGGCTACTTACCTATTTTTATTTTGACACTCTGAAAGACTCGAAGACCTTCCTCTTCGACCGCCATGCTCGCTCTTTCACGTTTATCGCGTTTTGGAGACGTTTCCTTCACGGACCCGGAATCTCCAGCACTCGCGCACTGAACCACGAGCCCACTGGCCGACAGCGCAACCCGAATAGCAGACCCTGTCCTGATTGGATAGTGCTGACTGACGTCACGTCGTGGGCGGGAGGCTCGCGCGTAAAGCGCTTATAGAACAATTATGTTATAAAATCCTGGAGCACGAAGACGTGAGAATGGAATGTGTGGCGTTGAAATGTTTGTTTTCGTGCATGTTTTATGTCGCTGAGGCACGAATTTGGTGTTCGTTCATTCATTTATTCATATTTAGTAAAAGATTCTTTTTTTTTCTGGTCATAAATGGGAACTCATGTAATCATAGGTGGGAACTCAGGTGGTCTTAGGTGGGAACTCAGGTGGTCATAGGTGGGAACTCAGGTGGTCATAAATGGGAACTCAGGTAATCATAGGTGGGAACTCAGGTGGTCATAAATGGGAACTCAGGTAATCATAGGTGGGAACTCAGGTGGTCATAAATGGGAACTCAGGTAATCATAGGTGGGAACTCAGGTAATCATAGGTGGGAACTCAGGTGGTCATAGGTGGGAACTCAGGTGGTCATAGGTGGGAACTCAGGTAATCATAGGTGGGAACTCAGGTGGTCATAGGTGGGAACTCAGGTGGTCATAGGTGGGAACTCAGGTGGTCTTAGGTGGGAACTCAGGTGGTCATAGGTGGGAACTCAGGTGGTCATAGGTGGGAACTCAGGTGGTCATAGGTGGGAACTCAGGTGGTCATAGGTGGGAACTCAGGTGGTCATAGGTGGGAACTCAGGTGGTCATAGGTGGGAACTCAGGTGGTCATAGGTGGGAACTCAGGTGGTCATAGGTGGGAACTCAGGTGGTCATAGGTGGGAACTCAGGTGGTCATAGGTGGGAACTCAGGTGGTCATAGGTGGGAACTCAGGTGGTCATAGGTGGGAACTCAGGTGGTCATAGGTGGGAACTCAGGTGGTCATAGGTGGGAACTCAGGTGGTCATAGGTGGGAACTCAGGTGGTCATAGGTGGGAACTCAGGTGGTCATAGGTGGGAACTCAGGTGGTCATAGGTGGGAACTCAGGTGGTCATAGGTGGGAACTCAGGTGGTCATAGGTGGGAACTCAGGTGGTCATAGGTGGGAACTCAGGTGGTCATAGGTGGGAACTCAGGTGGTCATAGGTGGGAACTCAGGTGGTCATAGGTGGGAACTCAGGTGGTCATAGGTGGGAACTCAGGTGGTCATAGGTGGGAACTCAGGTGGTCATAGGTGGGAACTCAGGTGGTCATAGGTGGGAACTCAGGTGGTCATAGGTGGGAACTCAGGTGGTCATAGGTGGGAACTCAGGTGGTCATAGGTGGGAACTCAGGTGGTCATAGGTGGGAACTCAGGTGGTCATAGGTGGGAACTCAGGTGGTCATAGGTGGGAACTCAGGTGGTCATAGGTGGGAACTCAGGTGGTCATAGGTGGGAACTCAGGTGGTCATAGGTGGGAACTCAGGTGGTCATAGGTGGGAACTCAGGTGGTCATAGGTGGGAACTCAGGTGGTCATAGGTGGGAACTCAGGTGGTCATAGGTGGGAACTCAGGTGGTCATAGGTGGGAACTCAGGTGGTCATAGGTGGGAACTCAGGTGGTCATAGGTGGGAACTCAGGTGGTCATAGGTGGGAACTCAGGTGGTCATAGGTGGGAACTCAGGTGGTCATAGGTGGGAACTCAGGTGGTCATAGGTGGGAACTCAGGTGGTCATAGGTGGGAACTCAGGTGGTCATAGGTGGGAACTCAGGTGGTCATAGGTGGGAACTCAGGTGGTCATAGGTGGGAACTCAGGTGGTCATAGGTGGGAACTCAGGTGGTCATAGGTGGGAACTCAGGTGGTCATAGGTGGGAACTCAGGTGGTCATAGGTGGGAACTCAGGTGGTCATAGGTGGGAACTCAGGTGGTCATAGGTGGGAACTCAGGTGGTCATAGGTGGGAACTCAGGTGGTCATAGGTGGGAACTCAGGTGGTCATAGGTGGGAACTCAGGTGGTCATAGGTGGGAACTCAGGTGGTCATAGGTGGGAACTCAGGTGGTCATAGGTGGGAACTCAGGTGGTCATAGGTGGGAACTCAGGTGGTCATAGGTGGGAACTCAGGTGGTCATAGGTGGGAACTCAGGTGGTCATAGGTGGGAACTCAGGTGGTCATAGGTGGGAACTCAGGTGGTCATAGGTGGGAACTCAGGTGGTCATAGGTGGGAACTCAGGTGGTCATAGGTGGGAACTCAGGTGGTCATAGGTGGGAACTCAGGTGGTCATAGGTGGGAACTCAGGTGGTCATAGGTGGGAACTCAGGTGGTCATAGGTGGGAACTCAGGTGGTCATAGGTGGGAACTCAGGTGGTCATAGGTGGGAACTCAGGTGGTCATAGGTGGGAACTCAGGTGGTCATAGGTGGGAACTCAGGTGGTCATAGGTGGGAACTCAGGTGGTCATAGGTGGGAACTCAGGTGGTCATAGGTGGGAACTCAGGTGGTCATAGGTGGGAACTCAGGTGGTCATAGGTGGGAACTCAGGTGGTCATAGGTGGGAACTCAGGTGGTCATAGGTGGGAACTCAGGTGGTCATAGGTGGGAACTCAGGTGGTCATAGGTGGGAACTCAGGTGGTCATAGGTGGGAACTCAGGTGGTCATAGGTGGGAACTCAGGTGGTCATAGGTGGGAACTCAGGTGGTCATAGGTGGGAACTCAGGTGGTCATAGGTGGGAACTCAGGTGGTCATAGGTGGGAACTCAGGTGGTCATAGGTGGGAACTCAGGTAATCATAGGTGGGAACTCAGGTGGTCATAGGTGGGAACTCAGGTGGTCATAGGTGGGAACTCAGGTGGTCATAGGTGGGAACTCAGGTGGTCATAGGTGGGAACTCAGGTGGTCATAGGTGGGAACTCAGGTGGTCATAGGTGGGAACTCAGGTGGTCATAAGTGGTAACTCAGGTGGTCATAGGTGGGAACTCAGGTGGTCATAGGTGGGAACTCAGGTGGTCATAGGTGGGAACTCAGGTGGTCATAGGTGGGAACTCAGGTGGTCTTAGGTGGGAACTCAGGTGGTCATAAGTGGGAACTCGGGTGGTCATAAGTGGTAACTCATGTGGTCATAAGTGGGAACTCATGTGGTCATATGTGGGAACTCATGTGGTCATAAGTGGGAACTCAGGTGGTCATAGGTGGGAACTCAGGTGGTCATAGGTGGGAACTCAGGTGGTCATAAGTGGGAACTCAGGTGGTCATAGGTGGGAACTCAGGTGGTCATAGGTGGGAACTCAGGTGGTCATAGGTGGGAACTCAGGTGGTCATAAGTGGGAACTCAGGTGGTCATAGGTGGGAACTCAGGTGGTCATAGGTGGGAACTCAGGTGGTCATAGGTGGGAACTCAGGTGGTCATAGGTGGGAACTCAGCTGGTCATAGGTGGGAACTCAGGTAATCATAGGTGGGAACTCAGGTGGTCATAGGTGGGAACTCAGGTGGTCATAGGTGGGAACTCAGGTGGTCATAGGTGGGAACTCAGGTGGTCTTAGGTGGGAACTCAGGTGGTCATAAGTGGGAACTCAGGTGGTCATAGGTGGGAACTCAGGTGGTCTTAGGTGGGAACTCAGGTGGTCATAAGTGGGAACTCAGGTGGTCATAGGTGGGAACTCAGGTGGTCATAGGTGGGAACTCAGGTGGTCATAGGTGGGAACTCAGGTGGTCATAGGTGGGAACTCAGGTGGTCATAAGTGGGAACTCAGGTGGTCATAAGTGGGAACTCAGGTGGTCATAAGTGGGAACTCAGGTGGTCATAGGTGGGAACTCAGGTGGTCATAGGTGGGAACTCAGGTGGTCATAGGTGGGAACTCAGGTGGTCATAAGTGGGAACTCAGGTAATCATAGGTGGGAACTCAGGTGGTCATAGGTGGGAACTCAGGTGGTCATAGGTGGGAACTCAGGTGGTCATAGGTGGGAACTCAGGTGGTCATAGGTGGGAACTCAGGTAATCATAGGTGGGAACTCAGGTGGTCATAGGTGGGAACTCAGGTGGTCATAGGTGGGAACTCAGGTGGTCATAGGTGGGAACTCAGGGGGTCATAAGTGGGAACTCGGGTGGTCATAAGTGGGAACTCAGGTGGTCATATGTGGGAACTCATATGGTCATAAGTGTGAACTCATGTGGTCATAAGTGGGAACTCATGTGGTCATAAGTGGGAACTCAGGTGGTCATAAGTGGGAACTCAGGTGGTCATAAGTGGGAACTCATGTGGTCATAAGTGGGAACTCAGGTGGTCATATGTGGGAACTCATGTGGTCATAAGTGGGAACTCATGTGGTCATAAGTGGTAACTCATGTGGTCATAAGTGTGAACTCATGTGGTCATAAGTGGGAACTCAGGTGGTCATATGTGGGAACTCATATGGTCATAAGTGTGAACTCATGTGGTCATAAGTGGGAACTCATGTGGTCATAAGTGGGAACTCAGGTGGTCATAAGTGGGAACTCAGGTGGTCATAAGTGGGAACTCATGTGGTCATAAGTGGGAACTCAGGTGGTCATATGTGGGAACTCATGTGGTCATAAGTGGGAACTCATGTGGTCATAAGTGGTAACTCGTGGTCATAAGTGTGAACTCATGTGGTCATAAGTGGGAACTCATGTGGTCATAAGTGGTAACTCATGTGGTCATAAGTGGTAACTCATGTGGTCATAAGTGGGAACTCATGTGGTCATAAGTGGGAACTCAGGTGGTCATATGTGGGATATACTTCTTACCATTAAAGGAGTCTTTTAATGTAAATTATCATAGAAAAGTGAGGAAACCAGAGAAATAGCAGGGAATCCACATAAACATGTGAAGAATGCGCAAAACTTCCTACACAGCAGCTGAAGCTCATTTATGGTATAATGCATGCACATAAAGTTAGAAAAAGTGCAAAAAAACAAAAACAAAGAGTCGTAGTCAATAAGTGCAAGTAAAATGTCATTTTTACTACCACATATTTAAGTTAATAAATGAATTATGTGTAACTAGTCTATATCTAGCATCCTAAAGTATCACTTTAACTATTAGAAATCTACCTCGAGGTTTGCAGCCCTAAGGCTACACAGAGATATTCAGAGAACTTACGCCTTGAAAACCTGAAAATCTGCATTACTACTCATATTCGTCAAACTACACAAGCTAAAAAAAATTGACCCCAGTAATGTTTTTCACATTTTGTAGTGTTACAAGCAGGAATAAAACCTGACTTAACTGGCATTTTTACTACTTGATTTACACACAATGTCTAACAGCGTTTGAACTGACAGCTGTGGAATATATCCCTTTGAACATTTTAATCAATTTCTTCTCATTCTTGCTCAAGGTTTTATAAGGGTTTTTGTTTTGAGCCACTTCTTTCTAACCACTACTTTCTGCCCCAGTCTCAAGTCTCCTGCAGACTGGAACAGGATTGCACTTTATTTAGCTAAGTACATCTTGCTCTTAACCCTGACCAGTCTTACAGTTTCTGCTGAAGAAAAGCTTCCTGTGGAACGATGCTAACACCACCGTGCTTCATTGTGCTAATGGATTAATAAGAGTGTTTCTGCCAAACATCACGCTGTATGCTCAGGATTAAAAAAGTGAAACATTTGAGTTTAATTGTTTATCAGGCCACCAAACACTGTTCCATATTTTCCCTGGGTCTCCAACATGCCTAGTGGTCTACTTTTGCCTCATGGTCTTGGGACTGCTACAAAACGACCAGCTTTGTGGATTGTCTGTGTTTTAATTGTCCTGGCAAAGTATTTCCTAAAAATTGTTGGATAGCTTTAAATATTCAATTAATTTTGTCAGCAACAAAAATAGTTAAAGAGCCACACACTGAAAATATCTTTTTAGAGCTCTTAATGCTTAATGTTTAACTTTTAAAGCTTTTTTAATGGTCTATTTATTAGTTCTTGTATTCTGTTCTTTCTGAAATGATAAAATTGTTGAACATTCCACAACCTGATGAGCAGTAGTTTATATTAGCGGATCTAAAATCAGGCCTTTTCTATGCCTACGTAAGCATACAGGTCATTTTAGTGTTGCTGGAAGTGCTGACAGTTGACCTATTTGCTGCTATTATCCACAGCGGCAAGGATTAGCACTTGACTCTTTTTAAAATAGCGCCAAAGCTAATTTACTGTTGCAGAGTTGGCAGTCAGCATGGCTGTGCTCCCACTGTGAGGAGATAACTGCCTTCAGAAAAAAAAAAAGGATGAAAAAAACATGCCTTGAGTACAGGGCGCTCATTCATCGCCATGGCCTACAGTTTCCTGGTCTGGGTCACTGTGCTGTACATCAAACACATCCTCAACGGAAGCCACATGCAAATTGGGAGGAAGGCTTTTAATGTGGATGATGAGGATAGTGAATCATACTGGGGGCTATAAGGTCTGTTGTTTCTTGTTATTTTAGTCAAAGAGGGTGTGGAACCGCCCTGTGGTAAACCAACATGGGTGCGTTACCCTGCAGGACCATATGCTTTTTTTGTATTGTTATTACAGCAGGTCCAAAGTAAGTGCTTATGTTGAACATCTACAAGCATAAAACTGCATTATAATTCTGCTAGCAGTTGCCTAAGTGTTGGTGCATCATGTTTTTTAGACACATGGTGACAAAAATATGTACCTTTAACAATTAACATGTGATTTTCAATGGTGTTTAATATATATTTTGAAAGTAATCTATTTTGTAAAATAGTAATCTATTTTGTTTGCATTCCTCTAATGCAAAGCTGGACTGGAGGACCAAACCCAACCCGGACGCTGTGTACATGACGGAGACAAGCAGACTCGATTTCCCGAGGACGCTCAGATCTTTTAATGTACACACCAAGATGCTGGATAACCTTCATCAGGATTAATAAACTCATTTGCAAGGCTGAAACTATTATTGAGCAAAAATGTTTTTTTTTTTTTTATGTCAGTAGAGTAGAAGCTCCTCTCTCTGTCATGAATAGTGAAGACAGCAGAGCTCATTTATTAACAGACTCATTTGTGTCTGCTGGAATAAAGAACTTTAAAGGAAACATTTACACCATGTGTAAAGGCTCATCTCTGTGTGATTGATGAACTCGCTACTGCACAAGCGTTTTTACACACTGTTTATGTCATACATAACTCCTAACACTTTGATACACAACACATGCTGAATATATTGTTCATTGTCATTTTGCATACCTGTTTTTTTTTGGTCCTTAATTGTTCCTTATTTCCTTATTTCTTGTTGACACTCTGAAGGTGGAGAACAGTGGCTCAGTGGTTAGCATGTTTGCCTCATACCTCCAGGCTTAAGGGCATGATTCCTGTCTCTGCCATATGTATGTGTGTGTGTGAGTTAGTGTATGGTGCTTTCATGTTCTCCCTTCGCCTCTGTAGTTTTCTCTGGGTACTCTGGTTTCCTCCCCATTCTAGAAACATGTGTTGTAGGCTGACTGGCATCTCTAAATAATCCATAGTGTAAGTGTGTGTGATTGTGCCTTGTGACAGACTGGCATCAAATCCCGCGTGACCCTGCCTAGTGCCACCAGTCCCAAAGGTTAGGCTCCAGGTTCCTACAACCCAGTAGGATAAGAGGATACGTGTTGTATAGGATGGATGGATGGATGGATGGATTCCTTCCTATCTATCTATCTATCTATCTATCTATCTATCTATCTATCTATCTATCTATCTATCTATCTATCTATCTACCTACCTACCTACCTACCTACCTACCTACCTACCTACCTACCTACCTACCTATCTATCTATCTATCTATCTATCTATCTATCTATCTATCTATCTATCTATCTATCTATCTATCTATCTATCTATCTATCTAACGGTCTGTCTTTCTGTCTGTCTGTCAGGAATTCTGCTTGGAGATTCTCAGCCGGAACATTAGAGGCCGTTCCGGCAGTGTGTTTTCTGTCACTTGTCTTGTAATTCTCACCTGGTTGTAATTGGTTAAATTATTATGTGTATTTATTTCCTCATGTGGAATTATGTGTATTGAGGCTTCATCTTTTGTCGGCTGTTGTGTTTCGGTTTCTGTGTCATGTTATCGTGTATTTATTTTTGTGTTTAGTCAATAAAATCTCTGTTTTTATTTTGTTATCCCTGAATTTGAAAAACTTCGAAAAAAAACAAAACAGCCAAAACTTCAACTTTCATGCTAATACCCCATCACCACTATTGGGCTTGTACAGGTATATTGTAGCTCGCTATCTATATGATCGACAGGACTATGAGAATGGAAGTTCTTTGAACAGCACAGGAATAATGAAAATAATAAATAAACAAATAAATAACAATTCACATCAAACAAGAATCGCTAAGCACATGAAAAACCTTTCAGTATGGTTTCAAGATGAAGGTTACAGTTGACACTCAAAGGGTTTAGCCCATAAGGATTTAAATCAGCATGTGCTAGATATGATTCATTCAACCTGTGTGATTTGCATTTGGGGTTTACCTCAAACGTCCTCCTCTACGACACAGTGTACCACACCCCTGCTCAAACCCGCTTTATAACTGATAAAATCCCTCCTCAGCATCATGTTAGGGCATTTCCGTGTGTGTATGTGTGAGTATGTTTGTGTTTGTGTCAAAGAGCACTCTGTTAGACACAAGAGGACAGATGTTGACTGACTAATGGTGTGAAACCTGCTGTTTCCATTCAGCCAAGAGGGGAACCTAAAAATAGTTTCTCGTCAATAAAAAAGCTTCTGCCATTCTATTAAGCAATATCCTCTATGCTTTTATCCACATCATGCATGTGCATTGCATCAAAGGTTCTTTATTTTTTGTGCATTGCATCAAAGTTCTTTACATATAATAAAAATCTACAATGATCAGCCATAACATTAAAACCACTGACAGGTGAAGTGAAAAACATTGATTATCTCCTTCCAAATATTTAATAGGCAACAAATAAACAGTCAGCTATTTAAATTGTTATAGGAAAAATTGGGCAAGAGTAGGGATCTGAGTGAAAAGTGCCAAATTGACAGCTGAGTCAGAGCATCTCCAAAACAGCAGGTTTTTAAACCATGTTGTTGTTTATTTGGCCTCTAAATTCTTCAGATCTCTGTCTGATCATGATAAACAAGTCCGATCCATAGAGGCTCTAAGTCACATCTTGCAGGACCTGCTGCTAACGTCTTTTTTACTGCATTTGTCAGATAATTTCAATTATCTCACTCATACAACTGAGCAATCAAGGGTTGAGGGCCTTGATCAAGAGCCCAGAGGTAGCAACTCAGTGGTCCTGGCAATCAGTCTCAGGATCAGTAGGTCAACTCCTTAGCATGTCTTGGTGCTAGATACCACAGTACACCTTCAGAGGTCTTGTGACGTCCAGGCCTAACAGGTCTAACAGGTGTTTTGGGTACACCTGTTACACCGTCGGGTAACAGGTGTTTTGGAGGCAAATATGTACAGAACTACACAGGGCTCAAAAGTTATGTGTCTCTTTGAGTGTGGTAGGAATATGCAGACTCTCTAAGGTGTGCTTGTTCAGTAGTTCAAGGGTAAAAAGTTTCTCTGTGTTGGCCCTCATGAGCTCTGATGAGAGATTGTGCATAGATTGCTGAAAGTCATTTCTCCTAGACATGGTCCTGCACTGCTGGCTAAAGATTTCTGTGATGCTGATGGCCATTTACTCTGTCCTCACCACTCTGGACAGCTAATACAGTCCTGGGTCATGGTGGCTCCAAACTTCCCTGATGCTACCCTTTTTGTGAGGTGTTTTCCCACAGCCCCAGTACAGAAAACCCTAGTGATGGAAGGCGTTGAACCTGGCCAGATGTCGTAGACGTTAGAGACGCCGGCATGAGGATGTCCAAAAGCTGTTTGTACTGTATGTGCTACCAGGAGACGTCTTCTGTGAGAAGGACCCTGAGGTATTTGAAGCTGCCTAGCTTCTCTGTAAGCAGACATTTAAAATAAGATAATATTTACAAATATTATGATTTGTCAAGAATCAGCATTGGATGTGTTGATGTTTGATTCATTCACATAGAGAAAGAAACCGCAGCTGGAGATTAACATCTGAAACGGTTGATTTTTTTTAAAGTCATATCCTAATGATTCAAAACACTGCCGAAAAAGAAAGCAAAATCTTTACAGTAACCACACGAACAACAAGAAAATCCCAAATATTGCTCAACATGCAGCTATGTCTTTCCTTTCAGATCCTTTTTTCTTTATTAATCCACATGCAATGGAAGTAATGAGACACTTATTTAGTTAAAAACATGTTAGTCTTTGCAATTCCTTGACAAATATATGTAATGTATATGGGGAGATTTAATTTAAACAGTGTCCTGAATAAAAGCCTATTATAACTGGTTAATACATACTGAAGGACATCTCATGCATTTACACGGTTTCCTTGGAGTAAAGATTCAAGGGACAAATACTTTGCTTAAATAATGTGATTTGACATACTTGAGGATAGGGAGCCATTTTGGGACTAAAGCTACACATATTAGCAGTTAGGCTTCTTCATGCTGCCTGGTCACCACTTCACTGTCAGTGTAAATGAATATGGAGATCCCTCAGTGTCATCTGAGTTGAAGAAACTCAGAGTTGAAGAGTTGAAGAAACCAGCAAATTTGTTACAGACAGTATAACTCCATCTGCTGGTGGCTAGTATGATAAAACTGACACCCTGGTGCATTATTTGAGGTTGTCTAATATAAGATAAGAGAAGAAGAGAATAAAAACTGATTATGTGCTTAACAATTATAATTATTATACTTAACTGCTAAAGGTCTGGACTATGTACAGTCATTAATTCATTCCTGATGGGATGGAAGGCACTCAGAATGAGAACTGAAAGCCACACAGAGTCATTGGTCATGCAGGGATTAAGCTTAATTAGTCTTAATTATTCCTACATTATAAAAGATTTTTTGTAGATTTTACAGTAATTAACAGGCAACCTGGTGTCAGGTCCACAAAGACCATAAACTTCATTTTCCCCAGGATTACAATGCAGCCTACTAAGATGACTGCTTCCAATACCTGTTTCCCAATCTCACATACACACACAAACACACACAATTGAAGAGACCATAACTCTCTATATCATGTGAAACGCTTTGAATTTGTGCCACGATTTGTATTTCTTAGTTGGATTCCCAGGAAAGTATTACACAGTATAAAATAACACATCATTCAGTACATTTGCTTGTTTGATGCAGGATACACCTGACAAGGACACAGAAAAACATAACCTTCAGAAAATCTAAGCCTATACCCTAAATCACCACAACCAGAGCAAACAGCATCATTGAAATAATTTTGCACTAAATAATGTAATGATATTTATTCTTTTATAGTCTGTAATTATCACTGTGCATCTGAAACAGACACACAGTAAACACTGAAAACCAGCAACCCAACTGCAGAGAGCAAAATTAAGCATTTCATCATAAGTACACCAGCATTGAGAACTCAATATAATAAATATCATTAACAGTAATTCATGCAGTTATTGGAACCTAATCAATAATTGAATGTTATGATGTCCAGGTGTGTATTATTGTTCTGTAACAGCACATCTTGTAGCGTTTTTGTTTGTTTTATAGCATAGTTAATTTCCAACATTTTCATGTTGTCGTTTGTATGGATTTAAAATTGCATAGCTACAGTATTGTTTTAACAGCAATAACATATTGTTTAACAGCCAACAAGACAAGAAATGCAGTGAAAGTGAATAATCATCTGTCACTTTCATGTGATGGAAATCTTAATGTATTTTACTACACACAAGTCTACTTATGTTCCATAAACACCTACTTACCAAAACAATACGTTATATAAAATTTTTAATCTAATTCATTTTAGCTTTAGACTATCTGTCGGATGTCCAATATACAAGCTCCTGTGAATGAGCTGTTATTATAGAAACAATATAGAAATGAACTGTATAAAAAAACGCATATTAATAAAAACCTGTTATTTGAATTGCAGTCAGCGCTGTTGTCAGAGATTCAGTTAATTAGGAAATTAATCAACAAATTGCAAATTCAAAAGTGGTTTCATATAATAAATAAAACTAACACGTGCTTACACTTTACAGAGATATTCTTATTAATTCAATTCAATTTGTATTGAATTGAGATATTGAGATATATGTATAGCGCTTTTAACAATTCCCATTGTCTCAAAGCAGCTTTACAGAAGTATGGAAACAGAAGAGAGAGAAAAAGAAAAAAATAAATATAATAATAATAATAATAATAATAATAATAATAATAATAAGAAGAAGAAGAAGAAGAAGAAGAAGAAGAAGAAGAAGAAGAAGAAAAATTTAAATAAATAAGTGAATGTATACAATTAAAGTTTAAAACTAATTAAAAAAAAATTAACTTAAAATTAATGATACTATATATCTATCCCTATCCCTAATGAGCAATCCGGAGATGAGGCAAGGAAAAACTCCCTGAGATGATATGAGGAAGAAACCTTGAGAGGAACCAGACTCAGAAGGGAACCTCATAGTCATTTGGGTGACACTCTACAGTATATAGTGTAAATGTAAATAATGTCCTTTCTAACAGTTTATAATAGTGCAACCGAGAGCTCCTATTAAAGAATGAATAAATGAATGAATGTACTTTCCTGCAAGGCACCGTGGCTTAGTGGTTAACGTGTTTTGCCTCACATGTCTGGGGTTGTCTGGGGTTGAGGAATGTCAGTCAAATAACCTTTTTTATTTTATATCAGGGTGTGTTGGCCACATTTGAGGTTGAAAATGACCAGACACACTAGTTATAGTTAGACGTTTAACCTGTGAGAGTATCAACTCGCCTTATGTGAACAGATTTCATTACTTTATTATAAAAACACAACAATTTGTTAATGCAGATCAATACTCAGGTCCAGAAACTTTGAAACTAGTGTCGTTCTCACTGATGATTAGCCTGTTTTTCTTGTGTAATTATAAGAAATCTTTAATAATAAATAATGAATAATTCATTTAGTGGAGTCATCTTTACAACATCTAAGGAAAATATGTTTTAAGCTGTAATGTGTAGTTTCTAATAAAGTAATGTTATTTAGTTGATGTTTTCTAGCACATAGTTAGATGACTATTTGTTGATGTCAGATGGATTTGATTTGATCCCATATTTGCATATCATACATATGTATATTTTCTGAATTTATAATGAGGGTAAATGTATAGAGATATGCATATAGGATTTCAGTAGCTTCTTTTGGGGAAAAAAAAATGTTGAAAAGACAAAATATATGAAACCACTGTTTATTCCAGATACAGTATACCTTTATAAACTAACTCATTCAATTACAAAAAAAGGTACCGTTTGTGTTGTTGTTTTTTGATATAAAGCTAAGGCAGAGTGTCAATCGTGTTATCGTTGTATATATAGTGCACTAGATAGAGTGCACTTCATGTTTTAAATAGGGCACCTGTGCAGGGCGCAGACGGTTATTTGGGCTCGAGCCTGACAGAACCGTTGTCAGGCTTGTGTTTCTTTAAAAAATCCTCCCATCCAGACTCACCGGTTGTTCACACAGGCTTGCTGTAGCATTGTCATTTCATCATCTCTGCCTGGGTCATGGCTACTCGTTCTGTTGAAGATTCCTTCCCTTTACACGGGCTGTTGCCGAAAAAGGAGACCGGCGCTGCTTCATTCCTGACCAGGTTTTCTGAGTACGATGGACGGGGAGTGCTAATCGCTATCCTGGACACCGGGGTAGACCCGGGGGCGCCGGGCATGCAGGTAAACTCGAGAGCGCGGGTTTAGCGGATGAGCAGGCCGCGGCTAGTAGCCAAGTTAGCGAGCTCGATTCATTGGCTTTTGTGTAGCTTGCTAACATAATGGAAAGCTAACAGAGTGTAGCACTGTCATGTATAACGTATAAACAGAACAGCACCGTCTTGCTCTGGGAAGACTTTTGGTCAGTAATATGCTTCTGAACAATAGGCGAAAACAACAAGCTGTGTCATTCTCTATTAGTGATGTGAACCGGCTTGCTAACAAGCTAACAAGCTAACTAGCTAGCTGCTCTGAGCTTCAGTAGCTAAAGAGGCGACACAGGCACATAACTGAAACAGGAGCACGCATCTGTTGCCAGATTTCACCCAAATGTCAAGACTCCGAATCCCCTGTCCTTTCTTAGGCTTTTGTTATTCTGGTTAAATATGTTCATGATAGTCAAATATTTTCAAATTAAGCCAGTTGTTTGATCACAGATCTCCTGTGACTAGTAACTATGAAACAGTTATGGACAGAATAATCACATTCCTTATAAAAATTATGTTTAAAATAAAAAATGAGTCTGCAATGTTACTGTTTATGCAGTAAAAACAGTCTCACACTCTACCAATGACTGACAAAAGAAGGAGTCTCCAGTGTCAGCGAGCGTTTTGTAAACTTTTCCCACCTGAGCAGGGGTCTTGTGAAAGGAAACTACTGATTATAGCTGAAACTACTGATAATAATGAACAAACATGCCTGGGATTTACTCTTGGAAAATAAACAATGTCATCACATGACTGCATTATTAATTATTTCTTGTTTAGACCACCACAGAAGGCAAGCCTAAGATTGTGGACATCATCGATACGACAGGCAGTGGCGACGTCAACACGTCCACGGTGGTGTAGCCGAAAGACGGAGAAGTGATCGGACTTTCTGGACGCACGCTCAAGGTCTGTCCCTTATGAGGTTAATGTACACTATATATCATATGTTTCTCAGATTCCTCTGACACTAACCTTCTCATCTTGTGCTAGTCACGCTGTAACTCGATCACTGTAGTATCCCTCAGCACACACAGTGGATAATGTGCAGGCTTCACTTTCATTCTTTTTCTTTTTGCAGATCCCTCCTGCCTGGGTGAACCCATCAGGAAAATATCACATCGGTGTTAAAAATGGTTATGAGTTTTTCCCCAAACCTCTCAAAGAGAGGATACAGGTAAATTACTTATGTAATTAATAGGTAAACAGCAACATTTCAAATGCAAGTCCATGTGTCTATTTTAAAATTGTTACTTATTTCTGTTTAATGTTACATTATCGGGGCTCAAGCCCCAGCACTGCCAAGCTGTTACTGTTGGGCCCTTCAGCAAGGCCCTTAACACTCTCTGTATCATGGCTGACCCTGTACTCTGATTCCAACCTCCAAAGTGGGGATACGTGAAGAAAGAATTTCTCTGTTCTGTAATGTTTGTGACAATAAAGGCTCCTTCTTCTTCTACATAGAAATATATTAATATGATTTTCGAGTATTAATCTCGATAACTGAAATAGGAACGGAACTGTAGAATTGTCTGAATGAATTTCACTTGTTTTGTAAGCAACCGCTTCATGATGCCTGACATCAGGTTTCCTAAATTTTTCTAGCTTGTATTCTGCTAAGATTCATGATAAAACTTTAACCTCATCTCGAATATTACAACGCAATCTTATTGGAACAGAATAATCATTGACTGGAAGTTGTGTGAGATTTATATTGTGTGTGTGTGTGTACCAGAAAGAGCGCAAGGAGAAGATGTGGGACCCGGCTCACAGAGCAGCTCTCGCCGAGGCCAGTCACAAGACAGAGGAGTTTGACCTGGCTCATCCCAGCCCCTCACAGGTTCGCCTGTTTGCTCTGTCACAGATACGACTTTGCTAACCTTGTTACTGGCGTCATCGCAAAGAGACGAAATCGGATTTCATCCGATATGACCAAATCACTTGTTTCTGATTGCAATAGGAATCAGACCTGTTTGGTCCCGCTCCAACCTGGAACTTATTTAATATTTATTATACAGCTGCAACTGGAAAATTGCTGTTTTTTGTTCCCATCACTCTACGTTTAACAGTGCTTTAGTTAACCCGGTGTGTGTATTGGATGTCAGATGGAGAAGCTGCAGAAGGAGGAGTTGCAGAGCCACAGTGAGCTCTTGGGCACCATGGAGAAGAAGTACAGTGACCCTGGGCCTGTGTACGATTGCATGGCTTGGCATGACGGCATCACCTGGCGGTACATATTAAACACAGTAGTTGCGATTTACAAGCAACAAAGAAAATTTTGAATCAAACGAGATGCTATGTTTGCTTAATAACTACATATTGTACAAAAGTACATTTAATAAATTGCTTTAAAGGCATAGCATGTTTACACACATTTTAAACCATTTTTCACAGCCTGCAAGGTCGTTTGTGTCTTATTGTATTGTGTATCGTTCTTTCTGTACAGGGCAGTGGTGGATACTTCAGAGACTGGAGACCTGGTGTCCTGTAATGTGCTCAGCTCCTACAGAGAAAGACAGGAATATGCCACACTTGGAGATGCAGAGATGCTCAATTACTCCATCAACATCTACGATGAGGGGAATACTCTCTGCATTGTCACTAGCGGAGGTTAGAATATTGTCAATAGGAGTAAAGGTTTTCTCCTGTTGTATTTGCTGGTCTGGTAAAGTAAGATGCAGATGAAACCCTACGTTCACACATCCAGAGTTCATTAATTTTTGTGTCCATTGACATGACAAAGTTGGGAAGAGTTTAACTTTTGGGACCAATAGGAATGAAGACAGTAGAGCGCACATGATCCATGACCAAGAACACGCGTTGCTTCATCTTATATGATGTGATGCAGATAAATACTGCAGAATTTTATACACAAACACAAAATCTTCCTCCAGAATGTTTTATTTTAGCACCAAGATAATTGATTTTGTATGCTAGTTGTGCCACCTGCTGATAGATGTTATTACCATGGCAACCAGTAGAAGGAACGCCTACCGGCGACTTCATAGTGAACATATTTTCAGAGC
Organism: Tachysurus vachellii; assembly: GCF_030014155.1. Classification (NCBI taxonomy): domain Eukaryota; kingdom Metazoa; phylum Chordata; class Actinopteri; order Siluriformes; family Bagridae; genus Tachysurus; species Tachysurus vachellii. The sequence goes on along the minus strand of NC_083483.1, from coordinate 5,620,467 downwards.
AGAGATGTGCAGTCTGCTTGTCCCAGGCACCTGAGCTAACAATTTACCCACTATATTAATGAAGGCTGTAAAGAGCAATATGTGTTTGGTTTTTTTTTTTTTTTTGGATTAGTCTTATTCAGTAGAAGAGCTTTTATTTACTTGCTCTCCTAAGCGATCATGAGCACATGAAAAAGTAATGCGGTTTTAATTCGAATCCCCTATAGAACTTTTCATCGTTGAGTTTTTGGCTTTGCAGGTGCTCATGGGACTCATGTCGCCAGCATAGCTGCAGGTTTCTTCCCCGAGGAGCCAGAGAGGAACGGTGTGGCCCCCGGCGCACAAATCTTGGCGCTGAAAATAGGGGATACTCGACTGAGTACAATGGAGACAGGAACAGGCCTCGTCCGTGCGGTATGAGCTCACGGCATTGATCTCACTCCTTAATGCTTTTTTGGAAACTGCATGGATTTAGGAATGTCAAATTTTAATTTAGTAGAAAGTCCAGCTTCCTGGAAATGTTATAAGCTAGTAGATCTTGGTTGAATTACTTGTAAACTTACAATCTTACCAGCTTATCGTCGCTGTCGGGCGGAAACCTCGTATGTCCAAATTTGGTCAATTTCATATTTTTTCACATATCGATGCTATTGGTCAGTCCCCACGTGGGTCTGTTATTTTTACAAGTTATTAACCAATCTAAAGTCTTGAAAATCGCTTGAGAGCAAATCTCATAACTCCATTGGACACTTCAACTGTCCACCTCCACCTCACTCCGTGAGAGAGCTTCACGTCATATTTCTCCTCAAGAAGAGTTGCAACGAATCAACACGTCTTCTGAGGTAAATGTCTTCAAAACACTGGGCTCAAAGAAAAAAAAATCTTGACCCCCGCTAGTTCTGGTGCTCGTCTGAGGACAGGAATTTAGCGCAAGACAATCCACTGCAACGCGGACTAAACCCTGTGCACTGCAGATAAGGTACGGCGTTTTTTTTCCTGAAAAATAACGGTTTTGGAGATACGAGGATTCAGCCCGACAGCGACGTTATGTTAAATTAAAAAACCGAATTCAGGAATAATTTTATTTAACGAAAGTGAAATTTTTTGTTGTTTTCCCAGTTTTTATTTAAATATTTTTTCATTGAGATTTAGTCACTTTGTTGTAATGAATATGGAATTCACTTTACTGTTTGCTCTTTACAGATGATCGAGGTCATTAACTACAAGTGTGATCTTGTGAACTACAGCTATGGCGAAGCAACCCACTGGCCAAACTCAGGGTGAGTCAATGTGTACAGCTTACTGTGAGCTCAGGTTGCACTCTGTACTGCAGTGCACTGAGCTGATTATTCATCAGCCGACTGTAGAAAAAGATCTATTAAGTGAACATAGCGACTTGACCTTGGTGTCTCCTTCGTTTGCATTTTTAGAAACCAGTTTTAAAGACAACCCAAACCTTTTTGTACCTTGTCAGTATCACTTCAATGTGTCCGAGTTCACTTCCTGTTGGTTCTCAACACTTTGTCTTGTTTATTGCTTGGTGTGCTTTTTTATTATTTTTTTTAACAGGAGAATTTGTGAAGTGATCAGCGAGGCAGTGCAGAAACATAACGTCATGTATGTGTCGAGCGCTGGGAACAACGGGCCGTGTCTCTCCACTGTGGGATGTCCTGGAGGAACCACCAGTAGTGTCATAGGTCAGTTAACGTAGGACTTTCTGAACCAGTGATATTTGCCACTTCAGAACAGCTAGACTGAATGAGTGGAGGTTATCAGCTTCAACCTGAAAATCAGCAGAGCTCCACACCGTGTTTAATAAACAAATCGGCCAAAAAATATTTATTAACCAACGTTTATGCTCTTCATATCCAACACTCTCTTTCTAGGCGTTGGTGCTTATGTCACACCTGACATGATGGTGGCAGAATATTCGCTGAGGGAGAAACTGCCTCCTAACCAGTACACATGGTCCTCAAGGGGTCCCAGTACTGATGGAGCTCTAGGTGTTAGCATCAGTGCACCTGGTGGAGCCATCGCTTCTGTGCCAAATTGGACATTGCGCGGTACGCAGTTGATGAACGGCACATCCATGTCCTCTCCCAACGCCTGTGGAGGCATCGCACTCATACTCTCAGGTAGAAAAAGCAAACGGATGTTTGTTCCCACCGTTGACCTCTGGGAAATTTCATAATGCTCATTTATTTATTATATTTTTTAAAATATCAGTTTTAATTTTGAATGATTCTCATCTTTATGTGAGTCAGTGTAGGATGTGAGACTCTACAATAAATGTATATCGAGGACAAAATAGTCAGAAATGGTTTAAAAAAAAAAAAACAATCACTGTATACAAAGAGATGACCGATAACGCGAGCAGTCTGTCGTGTGTTTACATTTTCATTGTAGATTAAAATAAATTGTGTGTGTGAAGGTCTGAAGCAGAACGGGATGCAACCCACAGTCGCAGCTATGAGACGTGCTTTGGAAAACACAGCTCAGAAAGTGGATGACATTGAAGTATTTGCGCAGGGTCATGGCATTATTCAGGTACATAAATCGTGCATCCGTGTGTACGTGCGTTACGCCTCGGACTGGTGTTGATGTGTTTTGTGTTCATTTCTGCTGCAGGTGGAAAAAGCGTTTGACTACCTCATGCAACATGCTTCCACTCCCACCAGTAACCTGGGCTTCACAGTCACTGTAGGGAATCAGCGGGGCATCTACCTCAGGGACGCCGTCCACGTCTCCACTCCCTCTGATCACGGAGTTGGCATTGAGCCAGTATTTCCCGAAAACACCGGTATGTCACTTAACATATAACGTGTTACTATATGCAATGCCACCTTAACAAAGTTCAGTAATCAAGCTGACATCAGCCACCAGCACCATTGGCTTTAGATAATCTGTGAGCTTCAGTGCACTAAAAGAGAAAGTAAAGTGAGAATGAAGCACAAGCAAGAGCTGATGTTTTTACAAAAGAAGGACAAACGCTGTATATATCTTGAATTCTGTATATATCTTGAATTTTTATTATATTAATTCTTTATACTTCTCCTTATGTTTATCTTTTGTTTTATGTTTATGTTCTGTAAAGCTGCTTTGTGACAATGTCCATTGTAAAAAGCGCTATACAAATAAACTTGAATGTTTTCACAGCGGTATAAAAATGGTAAAAAGGTTTCATCTTGCATATTACTAAGATTACTAATATTACTAAAATTTAGAGACTAAAATTTAGAGACTAAACCTGCTGCTAGTACATTAAATAATTGCAAAACTGAGTCTTCTTGCTTTCTTCTATATTTCGATTATAGATACAGTATAATTCAATACAGCTACAAACATGATTGTCAGTCAACGCTCTCCTTTTAAAATAGGCGATGAAATGAGGACTAAAGACCTTCGGCTTCATGAGCTGCATAAATTAGCACTTTGTAAATAAAATAATAACAATACATTGTTTTGTCTGGTGTGATTTTTATACTGTGCTACTTCCCCAACAGGATTTTTAGACTGACTTTCTTTCTTTTCTTTTTTTTAAGTATGTTTAGTGTCACACGTAGTGAGCCAGTATGAGTGACTGGCTTTCTCCAGCACAAACGACATATAAAATCCAATCACACGTGGTCACCGCAGACGTGTTTATAACGGCAGGTGTGATCGGATCTGTCCACGTGTGATCTGATCTCCCAGTGTGCATGTTAAACCCAGGTGTAGTCTTTATGCATGTGATTAATTGCTTGTGTCTGTCTTTTAGAAAACTCAGTACGAATCTCGCTGCAGTTGCATCTGGCGCTCACATGCAGCGCGTCGTGGGTTCAGTGCCCTTCTCACTTGGAGCTCATGAACCAGTGCCGTCACGTTAACGTGCGCGTCGACCCACAAGGACTTCGAGAGGGATTGCATTATACTGAGGTACCGATCTCCTGCTTGTAATCTCTGTCTGTTTAGAAAATTACAACAAAATATCTTTATTATAAAGGTCTTTAATGTTGGAACTTAAACAAAGGCTCAGATTCTTTGTTTTGATGAATTGTTTAAGGCACTGAAAATACAATTAAATTACAAAATGAATGTATACAATGTATACAATGTTTATTTCTTGCAGGAATAATGATTGTGGCTGTGTGTTTGGCTTGTGTTTGTCTCACCAGGTGTGTGCTTATGATACCTCTGCACCCAGTGCTGGTCCCCTCTTCCGAGTCCCAATTACAGTTATAATTCCCACAAAGTACGTTCATTTAAAATATTACTGTTGTTTTTATATTTATCACGTTTTACACTGTGTGACTAGCGTCGCTTTCTTGTACAGGGTGCCCGAGAGCCAGAATCAGGAGGTTTCCTTCACAGACGTTCACTTCAGACCAGGCCAGATACGCCGCCATTTTATCACCGTCCCTCAAGGAGCCTCATGGGCCGGTGTGTAAACCGTATGTGTGTAAACGTAGAATCAGGTGCTCGAAGTACTGACTCGAACGATCACACACGACAACGTGAGAAGTCCGTATTCGTTTTTTTTTTGTCTCTGTTCACATTTTTATATTCTCTCATTTATATTCCTCCTTCATCAGAGATCACCTTAACGTCTCACTCCCCTGATGTCTCCTCCAAGTTTGTCCTCCACGCGGTGCACTTGGTGAAGCAGAGGGCTTACCGAGCTAACGAGTTCTACAAATTCTCCTCGCTGCTGGAGAAGGGCTCGCTCACCGAGGCTTTCCCTGTGCTGGTACCAGGACCTTATGTGTTTTAACAGATAGTGTTTCATTAATCCTGAGTAATCGATCTGTTGAGACAACAGTGAACATGACTAATAGCGTCTGCGTTGCTATGTATCTGTCTCAGCCTGGGCGAACGGTGGAAGTGTGCGTCGCTCGATGGTGGGCCAGTCTCGGTGATGTCACTGTAGGCTATACCATTTCATTCCATGGGCTTCAAATGTCTCCCTGTCCTCTTCATATAGTAAGTATCTAAAGTAAAGCGGTTTTATTTATTTATTTATTTATTTATTTATTTATTTTATAAAGATCACATTTTTTCTGTCTGTACATTAAAAAAACAACAACAAATTCTCATGTGGGCGGTTGACGTGGTTTTTATATTTTGGTTAATTTTAGTATGTGTGTTTTCCTCGTCCTCCGTCGACTCAGTTTATGACTCGCATTAATGTGGTGTTTTCTACAGCATGCTTCTGAAGGCATAACCAGTTTTGAGGTGTGTTCTCCTATTCGATATGAGGAGGTCTCACCAACCATTACCCTGAAGAACTGGGTGCAACCCCTTAGGTGACTCAACTTTTATATCATTAGGATGTTTTTCTTATGCGTAAAAATACCGAATGGTTAATCATCCATGTAGAAAGAATATTAGATGTAATAATAAACCATGAACAGAATACGGCACTCTGGTGAATTGTTGTTGTTTTTGTTTTTTCCCTGCAGGCCAATAAGTTCAAAAACAAAAGCGCTCGGCTCCAGAGACGTCTTGCCCAACAACCGTCAGCTTTATGAAATCGTCCTTACATACAGCTTTCACCAGGTGAGCAGCTACACATACATGCACATAGATGGACAATCTACAAGGCTAAACTATCTGTTTTATTCATATTTGCTTCACTCTATGAAAGAATCATTACTGTTTAGATTTAAACTATCCAAAATTTAGCCATAAGTCTGAAACCTGTCTTTATTAAATTGAATTGAAGTGTTGATGCGTCTCTTGTTTTACAGCCTAAAAGCGGAGAGGTGACCCCCAGTTGTCCGCTACTGTGTGAGCTGCTCTATGAGTCTGAGTTTGACAGCCAGCTCTGGCTCCTGTTTGACCAGAACAAGAGACTCATGGGCTCTGGAGATGCTTATCCTCACCAGGTAGATAAGCACGTCCTCATCTGTACCACTCTGGGATTTTGAGAAGATTAATGTGGTTTATGTAAACAATGATAAAGTTCATGTTAGGATTTTATCCCACCAAGAAATGATCATCTGTTTTAGTTTTGACGTTGACGTCCTCGTGTCCATCTTCTCCAATCCCCACTAGTACTCTTTGAAGCTAGAGAAAGGCGACTACACGGTCCGGCTGCAGGTTCGTCATGAGCAGCAGAGCGAGTTGGAGCGACTGAAGGATCTGCCTTTTATAGTGTCTCATCGGCTGTCCAACACGCTGAGCCTGGACGTGTACGAGACGCACCGGGCGGCACTGCTGGCAAAGAAGAAAGGGAACTCTCTCACTCTTGCACCAGGAGCCTCTCAGCCATTCTACATCACCTCTCTATCAGATGACAAGTGTGTGGTTTGTTCAGTTTTGTGTTTTTTTTTTTTCTATCCACGGCATGCGGTAAAAGGTCAATAGTACCCCTTTTCCACCAAAAAGAACCGGGTGCTGGTTCAGAGCTAGTGCTGGTGCTGGTTCAACGTTGGTACAACTGGCGAACCTGTTTGCCTTTCCATCGGCTAGAGAGCCATCACAGAGCCGAGTCTGACGTCACTGTATACGTGTCACGTTTCCCAGCAACGTTAGCGCAGCAGCGGCAAACACAAACATCAACAATGGCGGATGTTGCTTTACTGTTAATGCTTATGGCTTTGTGAACCTACACTGGCATCCAAACGCGGCGAATCCAACGTGTACATGCAGCTCCATGTAGAGCTCCATGCAGCTCCATGTACATGCAGCTCCATGTAATCTGTAAAAACGGAGGTTTTTATCGAGAAAGTACATAACATTATTTTATCATTAACACAGAAAAAGTTAGCCTTAGCATGTAGCTACCTACTATCATGTGTGCTGATAATGTATCATATTAAAAAGTAAAAGTGTATTAAACATTAGTATACTTAAGGTATATTATCAAAAGCCCCGCCCCCAGCTCCTGATGCAAGCGGTTCTTAAGTCTAGACCAGCAACGTTTCAGTGCTACTTAAGAACCACTTTTCCTGGTTCTAAATTAGGCTCTGGCTCTGAACCAGCACTCAAACTGCCTCAGTGGAAAAGGGGCATACGTTCTTTATTGATGATGTTTCTGAGCAGGTTTTTGCATGGACATCAGTCATTGTCCATGATTTTGCATTACCTTCCTTTTTTGTTTTTTCCACATTGTTTTCAGGATACCTAAAGGTACAGGTCCGGGCTGCTACATGACCGGCTCTCTGATTGTACCGAAGAGCGAGTACGGGAAAAAAGCAGTGAGTGGCCCTATTTGCCGTTAGTTTCTTTCACGCTGGTGGCTTGGGCAGCCATTGAGTCCCACCCATCTCATACCTGGCTCAATCGGGAGCTTTGTCTCTGTATTTATTTTGCATGCTGCTTCGGCCCTCAAATCGTAGGGGTGTAAAGCAAGACTAATTTACATCCGTGCTGCATCTCTCATTGTCTGTGTTTTGTCTAGATGCTATGAGTATCCGCAGAAAGATTATAGCGATGTAAAGGTGCTGCTGAATGAGTCTTATTAGCGTTTCTTTGTCAGCTAATAACCTCCAGGCAAATTTAGGACACGATCATCTCACAGCATGCCACTATAGTATGAGTTCAGAGAATCAAACATGTCTGTGTATTTGATTTAGATTTCAGTTTGTGAGCTCCAGATTCGGCTCCTCGTCGCATCCTGAATTCATATAATGCACTGTATGATCTTGCTTGTCTAATACACAATTAAAGAACTGTAAAGTTTATGTATATATCAGCTATACGCTAACGATATATACTATATGTGAATCTGTCAAGAGTCATGTAAAGCTGATGGGTCGAAAGGAGACTGTCTTACGGACCCGGTTGTATACTTTTTTCTGATTCTACATCTACAAGTAAAACAAAGTTTACACCCCTGTTGTCCTGAGGGAGTCGCTGTTGCTCAAAAAATATGCTTTTTTTTCTTTTTTTCTTTTTTTTTTTAAAAAGCATATTTCAGCTGAAATGTGTAGATAAACAATTTAGAGATCTGACAAAGCCATTTAGAATTGGACATTAATTAGACATGAATGAATTAGTACAACACAAATTAGGACCGTAGTACAAACTCTTGGCCCGAGTCTGATCTTCAAATTGTGGATCTATCTGGTGTGTTTTCATACCCGACACATCACCACTGTGCCTTCTGGAGGGGTTTTGCCCATTATTTGTCTTTATTTTTGTTGTTGTTGTTGCTTTTGTGTCATTGAGGATAGATAGGAGAGTATAAATATATCGTTGCTGTCGGGCGGAATCCTCGTATCTCCAAAACCGTTATTTTTCAGGAAATAAAAAAAACGCCGTACCTTATCTGCAGTGCACAGGGTTTAGTCCGCGTTGCAGTGGATTGTCTTGCGCTAAATTCCTGTCCTCAGACGAGCACCAGAACTAGCGGGGGTCAAGATTTTTTTTTCTTTGAGCCCAGTGTTTTGAAGACATTTACCTCAGAAGACGTGTTGATTCGTTGCGACTCTTCTTGAGGAGAAATATGCCGTGAAGCTCTCTCACGGAGTGAGGAAGAGGTGGACAGTTGAAGTGTCCAATGGAGTTATGAGATTTGCTCTCAAGCTATTTTCAAGACTTTAGATTGGTTAATAACTTGTAAAAATAACAGACCCACGTGGGGACTGACCAATAGCATCGATATGTGAAAAAATATGAAATTGACCAAATTTGGACATACGAGGTTTCCGCCCGACAGCGATGATATATATATATATATATATATATATATATATATATATATATATATATATATATATATATATATATATTACACATAGTTGAAGAAGATGTAGACGGAAGGATGGAATGAATTTCTTTAGCATTTCGTTAATCACCACTAGATGACTCTTAGCAAGTAACCCTGACTAACTGCACTGGCTACATTAGCTATAGCAATTTAAGCTGAGCAGGAGGATTAAATGGTTACACAAATGCTAAACCCAGTATGCAGATTAGATAAATGGAAAGAGAGAGATCCGAGTGTATGTGTGTTTTCTCTTCTCTCCTTCATTGTGTGTTATTCTGACCACCAGGGCCAAGCCTCAGCCAAACGACAAGGAAAATTTAAAAAGGTACTGGATGGGCTAGAGTTCTATTAATCTGCAAATGCAATATTTTAAATGATTTATGACAATAGTTCAGAGGTACAGATGAACCAGTCTGAGTATAAATCTGATTATTCACAGTGGCGGGTGAGTATATCTCTCTGCACTCTAAATGCAAGGATCTTTCTTATAATGTATGTGAATTCTGAAGCTGAAAAAATAACATCACATCTTGACCATACGTCATGTCCGCTATCCATCTTGTTCTCGACTTCTCCATAATGTCTCGAATATATTGGATTTAAAAATATGACCCGAAATTCATTCGTTTGGATCGTTTGCATTTCTTTTAAAAAGCAGGAGCTTGTGGTGGCTCTAAATCTGCTGTACTTCATAAATAATGTTGTAGAAATGAGAAGATGGCCCATCAACTCAAGTCTCTCTTTTCTTTTCTTTTTTTCCCCCTGGTTAGGACATCGTGCCAATTTTCTACCACCTGATTTCAGCCCCTAACAAATCAAAGAACGGTGGGAAAGAGAAGGACAAGGACGGAGAGAAGGAGAAGGATGTAAAGGAAGAGTTCACTGAAGCCCTCAGAGACTTGAAGATCCAGTGGATGACAAAGTCAGTTTAGGATTTACTCTATTTTCTGTTCACCATTCCTGCTTTTTGCACATATTATGTGCTCATATTTTGTATATTTTTTACTTTTTAACTTTTAGGTTGGACAATAATATTTTATATGATGAACTGAAGGAGAACTTTGCAAATTATCTCCCTCTCCATGTTCAAAGACTACATCAGCTGGATTCAGAGAAGGTACACACACACACATACACACACACACACACACACATACACCCAAACACACACACAATTTTTGCGAGACTTATTAATTTTTTTTCCCTCCAGGAGCGACTGAAGCGATTGCAAGACATTGTGGCAGCAGCAGATATTGTTATCTCTCACATTGACCAGACTGCACTGGCGGTGTATCTCACAATGAAGACAGACCCTCGTCCAGATGCAGCCTCTATAAAGGGGTAAAAGGGAAAAAAATGTTTATTCTTACTGCATTAAACCAAAGATAGTTGTGTTGTAATCTAAAAAAAAAGTTTGAAGAAGACCCTCAGGTGACCGTTTGTTTTAAAATAAAACGTGCTTTGCTTCTGCAGCGACATGGAGAAGCAGAAGTCGTCACTGCTGGACGCTCTCTGTAGGAAAGGCTGTGCTCTGGCTGATCAGATCATGCAGCCTTCAGAGCAGGAAGGGGCGAGTGCCAGTGAGGTGGGCAGCTCAGAAGAAGACCCACACGGAGTGGCGAAAGCACTGTCCGACACTTTCTGGGAGGTTCAAAAGTGGGCCGAGCTCACGGATTCTAAGGTGAGGGTGAATTATGAGTTTATTGTGTGTAGAAAATGAACCATAGCCTACATGACAACTAACGGTTAAAAAAGATCCTTAAATTTAAGTCACAGAATATCAGTACTGCCTGTTAGGACATGTGCTCCCGTCCTCATGTCTTTGCCTGCAGAGGAGTTTCACACCGACATCCTACACCACTATTACTATTTTTGAAGAATTTATTTAGACATTAATAAAGTATACAAGTATACGATGGCACTTTAAGAGGCAAAATCTGTTGTCCAAGCCACAGCAGAGGGTACAGCGCTGATTTTATTATTACGTGACATACAGCTAAGTTTGGTGACCCATACTCAGAATACGTTCTCTGCATTTAACCCATCCAAAGTGCACACACACAGCAGTGAACACACACACACACCGTGAACACACACCCGGAGCAGTGGACAGCCATTTATGCTGCGGCGCCCGGGGAGTAGTTGGGGTTCGGTGCCTTGTTAAGTGCACCTCAGTCGTGGTACTGCCGGCCCGAGACTCGAACTCACAACCTTAGGGTTAGGAGCCAAACTCTAACCATTAGGCCACGACGATTCTAATTCATAAGTAATGAAGGATGACCGGTAGTTATAGGAAATTAGTCAGTGATGTGGTCGTGTAATGTGGCTTAATGTGAACCACCACAGTGTTTTATACTCTTTATACCACTCCAGTCTTTAATTCATTCATTAGAAAAGACAGCATTGTTTTAACTCTTCATCCTTATCCACATGTGTTAAACATCAGCCTCTTAATTAATTCTCTTGAAGTCTATAAGACAACAAAAAAAAACAGCTTATGTTCCTGAGAATGTAGAAAGGATGTAGTTCTGGCCTGAAGACTTTCATGAGAATTCTGGGTAATGACAGACTTCATCAAATCGACCTCTAGAACAGTGTAACGACTCTAAGGACTTGCTAAGGACATCCTGTGCTGGTTATCTTCACTAACTGTCACTGTACACCTACACTTGTTTTAATCTGCTTTGCCTTTCCTTCACAGGTTCTGTCGTTTTCCTACAAACACGCCTTAGCAAGTAAAATGTACGGAAGGGCCTTGAAATACGCTTCTAAAATTGTAGAGGACAAACCCAGCAAAGACAACTGGAAAAACTGCATTCAGGTAAGTAATGACCTCTCAGAACTGTAATTAATTCTACATCCGTATAATCATTAAAAGCTTGAGTTCTTAATAAGTAAGTTCTCTCTGTGCCGCAGCTGATGAAGTCTCTGGGCTGGACGCACTGCGCCACCTACACTGAGAACTGGCTTCCCATCATGTATCCCTCAGACTACACACCTTTTTAAACCAAGATTTCTCTGCACAAATGCAGTAGCAGGTTTTAAAGACTATTGATGTGGTCCAACGTGGATCTTGTTTGTTTTTTCTTTTTTTTTTTAAAATCAGTTTCACTCAGAACTGCAGGTTCACGTGGGACATAAAGGTCAACATGTCACTACCATATCATAATCCTCCGGTCACAGATTTCTCTTCTGTATATTTCGTGGAGTCGTTCTTTCGTTCTTCGTGTTCTCTTTCAGTAGGTGTGTAGGAGGAGGAGATGCTGCTCGGTCGATTGTTATTTTTACATGTATATCGTCTCAAATCTGTTCCTGTAGAGATTGTTTTTTATCCTTTAGAGTGCCAATTTATTTAATTTTTCCATTTATCTCAAGAGGGAGAGAGAGAGAGAGCAGGACGTCCTCTTCTGACTGAATGCGTTTAAATGTAGAACCCGGGGTCAGAAATGCACACGATTATATAAAGGCAATATAAATATATATAAACCTACTTTTCCCCGATATACAGTATATGAACAATGTATGCATGTTTTTATAAAGTCTAAGAGGTCTGATAACATACAGCTTTCAGTCACTTATGTCAAGAGCAAATTGAACTGGGCTTTTATACTGTATAATGGAGTTCATGTCTTGCCTTTTTATGAGTGAAAGTAGGGAAGGTTTTGGTGTGTGCGTGTGTGTTTGCACTCAAAATGTGTATTTTTAATTTATTTATTTTGGGATTTTTTGCATATGCTTACAAAGTTTGCTTGGCACAAATGTACCTGTTTAATTCTAGTCAAATTTATTGAGTTCTACTGATGACAGCCCGGTTATGACAATGCAATAACATGCCTTTTAAAAAATAAACAAAAAAACAGTTACTGCTGGAATGTATCTTATTCCATATATTTAAAGAAAATCTCCACCATGAATATGACTATTTCTGCATCATATAGTGTTATTTATGTCTATTTTTGAGTCCCCAAAAGATGTAAAAAAAAAGATTCCTGGCGTGTTTCAACACACTCGGAGAATAAACCGGATTCTGATCAACTGGGTCATATAACAGATTGTTCTCGTTATAAAACAGAGCAGCAGTCAACCGCTAACACCTCACGGGAATGACGGAATCATAGAAATGTGGCAACCACCAGCAAATTCGCCTCAGAATCACAGGGAACATTTTAAAGGAAATATTTGAAAATGCATGGTGGAGATTTCCTTTTAGTCAGGATAGAATCGAAGGTGCAGTCTAAACTGATCATAGTAGTAAATCTGTGTGTTCTTTAGTATGTTTATATGGTAAAGATACACATGCTTTAACTTCTTTAGATCAGCTTTCAAGCTCCAGAATCTTCTGAGTGGGGTTTAATAAGTCAAAGTAATTGCCCTTGAGAATGTGGTGCTTTACAGGCAGTTAATAGAAGTGTCAGATTTACAGCTGTGTTTATGGAAGTGAGACAAAATCGCTGCTGTGGGTGACCGATGGGAATCGTTGCCAAAAAAAAAAGCATGTTGTAAGCTTTTCCTTTTAGTGTGTCTGTGGATACTGTACTTATCAGCACTGATCAGAAAATCAGTGAAATTTTAGAGGATGTCATACATCTCTATGGATCATATTTCACTTTGTTGAACTTATCCTAGCTTGTGAGTATGTGCTAATGGAATTGTTTTTTCCTCTCCAGCTTGCTTTAAATACACACACAGAGTTTTGTGTTTTGATCTGCAGTAATATATTCAGGGTTACACTGGCATGGACATTGCCGACATCAGTTTCTTCAACAATGGCCTTAAATCATCCCAATCTTCACACCGTCCACTTCTGAGTGCAGTCACGGGTCTCACGTCGCTGCCGCTGTGTCAAAGAGCTTATCGATGGATATAGTGTATTTCTAAAGTTTAAACAAAATACTAGTTAATGCCAATATTTTAAAATGTACTTTTAATTTGAAGCCTACTGTATGTCCTAGTATCATTTTATAACCGTTATACTTCGAGAGATGTATGGAAAGTTGCAATGAGTTATTTTGTTATTGCAGTGAATGTTGGGAATTGTGAAGATAATTCTGAATAAAACCATTTGAACACCAAATGTTCTCCAGTAATTAAATTGTGAAATATGATGATAATAATAATAATAATAATAATAATAATAAATCTTTTTTTTCCTTCTCTATTGATTTCTGAGTCAAATTGGAGTGAGTAATTGGTTGATTGGACTCGTCTGTGTGTGTGTGTGTGTTTGTGTGTTTAATTGGTTGATTGGACTCCTGGGTGGGTGTGTGTTTAATTGATTGATTGGACTTGTGGATGTGAGTGTCAGTGTGAGTGTATGTGAGAATGTGTGAGTGAGTGTAATTGATTGGACTCCAGTGTGTGTGTTGATTGATTGGACTTGTGTGTGTGTGTGTGTTTAATTGGACTCTAGTGTGTTCCCCGCCTTGTGCTCTGAGTCCGTTGGGATAGACTGCAGGCTCCTTGTGACCATGTGTAGGATAAGAGCTACAGAGTTTGGGTGGAAGCTTGATGGAGATGATCTACAGAGATTTTGTGTCTTAAAGAAGAACGGATAAAATCACATGACTGATCTATTCTATTCAGCCTGCTAACTAAGAGCTTGCTCATTTGTAATTAGTCCCCTCAAGTCACTCAATTCTCTGTCACTTTATGGTAATAACTTCAGTTCCATACAAGAGATCATATGCATCAGTCATTCCTGAATTATTTTTAGTCTAATGACTCTGATGGACATGATTGTTTAAAGCTGCTTTGGGAAAAGTGTCTATTGTTAAAATAGTCTACAATTCTATAGACCACAAATGTTTATTATGCATTAAGAAATAACTTCATACATACAGCATCCAATTCCTTTTTTTTGGCGGGTATAAAAACCAACAGCATTGAACACAATTCACATTACAGACACATTAATCACAAAATATTTATGAAATTATTCCTCCAAGCAGCATATGCAAATATTTCAGAATCATTTTTTGGGTTTTTCACTTTCAAAACAATAAAGAGAAGTAAATCTAGGCAAGTGACGTACATTTACAATTTAACACCACTACAGTATTCCTGGCTTAAACACTGCTGTGTTTATGTATAATCGCCAGTATGACATTAAGTGAGGGTTATAATACTATATCACCTGCCTTACTAAATTATATTTCTCTGCTTATTAATATTTGTGATAATATCTGAGTGTCTGGTAGTGTTGAGAACATTACTGTAGACTAGAAACGAATAAAGGTTTAGATTTTTAATTCCTGTTTCTACAGCAGTAATAAAATACATCATCCAAACATATATGAGAAATATGAAACTTACACAAAGCTGTGCTTCGATTAAAGCGTTCATTAAGCTTTTATTCTATCCGTATAGTTGTCATTGCTCTACATTTAAACACCTACAGAAACTTTCTGGCCTTAAGTTTAATCAAGCACATGGAAACACCAGGCTTTGTTCAGCAACTGGGAAATAATGGACACACTGGGTTTGTCTACAGAGTACTTTTACACACCTCTAAATCTTCTCTCAGCTAGTAACAGGGAGTGGTTTTCTGTTGGCATATACGAGCCTATTCTTTAAAACCAACTCACAAAGACGTACCCAGTTTCATCAGATGGGTATAAGTGGAAGGCTTGACACGTTGCACCTGACTTCGTAATTACGAACTTCCCAGGAGGATTTGAACCGAGAAATTCTACAATGTGTTCTTCAATTCTTCACCATCTCATTCTACATCATCTCATTCTTGCCCTTCTTCTTTATGAAGATTTATATGTGGCGCTATAAATCCGTACCTCCTCCAGCTCCGCTAATAGTGTGGTGTGGAAAATGTTCTCAAAGTGTTCTAAGAAGGTCAGGTCAGACGGATATCGTATCTTATTGGCCCAGATGAGAGTTGTGCCTGGTTGACAGAAATGATGCATGGTGGCTAGAAGCTCGTCTAGGAAGTTATGATGGTAAACCACGTCGGCTGCCAGCACGTAGTCGTAGTGGTGTAAGGAGCGAGGGAAGGTTTTTTCTAACTCGAAACCCCAGGACAATTCTTTTACCTGAGGTTCATGTCTGCGCAGCCACCTGGTATTCCGATTGAGGTTATATCTCAGATTATTTAAGATTTCTGGCAGATCTGTGGCTGTTAATTTGGCACCTGTGAACACAATTTAATACTGATCACATGGTATGTTTGTGTATACAATGAAAAAAATTGTACAAGTAAAGTAAGACCTACCAAGCAAGGTAATGGCAGTTGAGAGTAGCCCAGTCCCTGCGCCAATCTCCAGAACTGTTTTGTCATGTAGATTAATTTGCTGGCTCCCTTTTGCTGTTTCCAGGAATTTACAAAGAGCCACTGCCTGTAAAATGGTACAACGAAATCACTAAATCACTACAAGATTCAGTGGATTGCCACTTTAAACGACCCTCCACTGTTCTCAATCGACACTCACCGCAGGCCAAATCATGGCGCCGTACGAATCAAATGACTCCTCTATGATGATTTTCTGACCCATGAAGTAGTGAATCTCTTTGCCAGGAAAGTAAAATTTGGATTCCCAAATCCTCTGACAAGATGACTCTTCATCTGACTCATCTGAGAATGGAGGTGAAATGACATTAAAAAAATGTAGCATAATAAGTTGATGTAATTCATTAGCACTGATCTTAATACCTGTAAAAAAAGACTCAGATTCACCATGAACCAGGGACTCTTTTCCTTCACTGTCAGTTCCTACATTTAGTTCTTGCTCATGCTTCAGTTCCTGGTGACGTAGAACAGCTTCTTCACATCTTCCCTTATTTTCTTCACTATCTATACTGCAATCTTGGCTGTTTCGTGTCTTTTCCCTGGTTGGATTCCCATCCTCTGTGTTGTTCCATGCTGACCGACACTTTTCCATCTCTTCCTCCATGCTTGTTGTGTTCATCAGGTCATCCTCATTGTCTGGAGCTTTGTGAGTTGCCAAGTAAATCCTCACCCTATCCAGCTCTGCGAGCATGGTGGTATGGAAAGCTTTATTGAAGTCGTCAATGAAGATCAGGTCAGACGGGTAACACACTTTAATAGCCCAGATCAGATTTGTGCCTGGTTGGCAGAAATGTTTCATGGAAACCAATAGCTCAGTAAAGCAGTCGTGGTTGTAGAGCGCCTCAGCTGCCAGCACGTAATCATAATGACACTTGGAATGGGGGAAGATTTGCTCGAGGTCATGTGTTAGCGCTGCCACCCGAGGTTTGTGCTGCTGATGACTTCTTGTATTTTGATACAAGTTACTTCTTAGATTCTCCAAGCTTTCTGGTTGGTCTGTAGCTGTTACTCTGGCACCTACAAGCCGATTTAACCTTTTACAAGCCAATTTGTAATAAATTATTGATAAAATAAAGTTCTATATCTATACCTATATTGTGAAACTGATACTCTACCCAACAGCGTAGCTACTATTGACAGCAATCCTGTTCCTGCATGCAGCTCTAGTACAGTTCGGTCATGTAAAGCAATCTGCTCTCGACCTGCTGGTGTTTCAAGGAATTTGCATAAAGCCACTGCCTGGAAAAGAAAGCGCATCAGAAATGATTTTATCCATCTTTTGTCAGTTATCGTCAGACGGCTTTCACATAAGACAACGTTTAATTAAGGAGACTACTTACAGCGGGACATGTGATGTCACTGTTGGAATTTTCAATGCAGATTTTGTGACCATGAAAGTTATAAACCTCTTTGTCTAGTTTATACTCCATGCTGGGTGAAGAGCATCTCTGGAAGACCGACTGTTCATTCCTCTCTGAGTCATGTGATTCTGCTAAACACAAAGTATGTTAGATTTTTGCAACTAATCAATGCCAGTAATGGTTTCATCTCAGAAGCAGACAAAAAGTTCCACACAGAGGCAGAGGAGGAACATTTTGCACAAATGATGATGTAAGCAGACTTTTGTCAGTGTCTGATTGCTGGAAAGACATGACACAGTTATATATTCATTCATTCATTCATTCATCTTCTACCGCTTATCCGAACTACCTCGGGTCACGGGGAGCCTGTGCCTATCTCAGGCGTCATCGGGCATCAAGGCAGGATACACCCTGGACGGAGTGCCAACCTATCGCAGGACACACACACACACACTCTCATTCACTCACGCAATCACACACTACGGACAATTTTCCAGAGATGCCAATCAACCTACCATGCATGTCTTTGGACCGGGGGAGGAAACCGGAGTACCCGGAGGAAACCCCCCGAGAACATGCAAACTCCACACACACAAGGCGGAGGCGGGAATCGAACCCCTGACCCTGGAGGTGTGAGGCGAACGTGCTAACCACTAAGCCACTGTGCCCCCAACAGTTATATATATGTCTTTCAAATATTTACCTTCTTTGTATTTATCTTCACACTTATCTTCAGTTTCTTCTCCTGTAGTATTGACATTCTTTTGCTGTGAATCTCTGTTGGATTCCTCCACTTCATCCTCATCCGCACACTGATCCTGCATCTTGTTAATATCTCCAAAGTTGCGCTTTTCCGACTCAGTTTCCTGCTTCGCTGCATCCTCTAACACCATCACTGGATAATCATTTTCTACCTCAACCTCATCTTTCATGGTGGCAGAGTAAATTTTAATCTCACCCATATCTGCAAGTAACATGGTGTTAAAGGTCTTTTTAAAGTTCTCCGTAAATACCAGATCAGACTCAAAGCGGATCTTATTGGCCCAGATCAGGGTCGTGCCTGGTTGGCAGAAATGGCGCATGGTCACTAACAGCTCGACTAAGAAGTCATGATGGTAGACTACGTCTGCGGCCAAAATGTAATCGTATCGATAAACAGAGCGGGGAAAGGTTTGCTCAAGGTCATAGCCCCATGTCACCACTGCCACTTGGGGTGTGTATCTACAGTATCCTCTTGTGTTTCTGCTCAAGTTACATCGCAGGTTTCCCATGAGTTCAGGAAGGTCACTGGCGGTGACCCAAGCACCTGTAGAGCACAACATTATCATTGTCTAAAACACACAAACGTTCATGTGTTCGATATAAACTGACAGCCATATTGAATGTGTATATCAGTGATTTAACTCACCCAAGAGGCTGGCCACAATGGATACCAAGCCAGTTCCTGCTCCAAGCTCTAAGACTGCTTTGTCTTGCAGATCAATCGTTCTTCGATTAGAATCCAGATACCGACATAGTGCGACTCCCTACATGTTTTAAAAGAACTAGTATTAGTAAGTATTACTCAAAAAAAAGCAGTGACGGTTATCCCAAGCCTCTGCTATGTATGACGCATGACTGGATTGCACAGGTTATTACTTATAATAACATAATACAGGACGGATAATTCGTTTGTTTTACAATCTGTAATAATCCTATAATTTAAAATATGTCTTGTGATTAGAATATTGTCATGCAATGGGTTCTCATGAAAACTACTTCAAGTATCTCATGAAGTTTGAACACACCACAGATAGGAGACAAATAAGTTCATAGAAAAACACACTTGTACACATGTAAACTCTCTTCCGGTACCAAAGCAACAGACGGTTGTTGCTGACCTGCATAAAAATGATAGTTGATATAAAAAAAAAAAATACACAGTTAAAGCACAACTAGTGCCATAATAAAAAGTTTCACATGTCAGAAACTGTTGAGTATTTGCCAGGATTTGCACCCAGGAGCAGACTATCAACCTCACAGGTCAACAACAATGAGAATGTTGGAGAAGATGATGATTTTTTTTTTAATGGTTTTAGAATTGCACAGTTTCAATTCTGGTGAAGCTCCAGTTTAAAAATAAAACGTTTCTTAACAATTTGCTCTTTGAAGACGTTCCTGATAGCGGTTCACATAGTGGAACATCTGAATTTTACTGAGCATTATTAGATTTGTGTGCCGTTGCCAGATGAAGCAAAAATAACTTTTTGGTCATCAGGATTTTTGGCAACAAAAGGGAGGCTGCATACATGGCAAATCACCTGATACTCGGGTCACTCTGGTGCTTAAGGGCTGTTTTCTGACTGCTGCTTCTGAGGCGTGACCTCAAGACCTTCTCAGTGTCTGGAGTTAAATCCTACTGAAAAACTGGGATCTGTGATAAAGATGGAACCTGCACAGTATGAGCTTTAAAACATCCTGCATGGATGATCAAGATTCCTTATAGGACTTTATTAAGGTCTCAAACCTTATAAAACATTACTGGACGCGTCTCAGCACTATTTATTCTCTCCAGGGCAAAAATAATTGCTGTTTTTCGGAAATTTGTCCGACATCCAGAGGACCTTATATTTATTTTATTTATTCAAATGAGGATTTTAGAGTTATGGGCCTTTTTTGAGGGCTTAACAGTGGCAGCTTGATGGTCTTGGTATTTGACTTTACAACCTGATTAATAGTCCAACACTTTAACCACTGAGCTACCACTTAATGTAAATAAAATCCATTTATACATAAAACATGTTTGAATAAAACAAGACATATCTCAATATCTCTGTAGCTCAAAATATCTCTTGTCATATGTTATCCATTTTCCTGAAAGGTTCCAATCATTGTTGAAGGTATTTTATTAAAGGTACAGTATTTGTTTGTTTAAAGTGCTTTAAGTGATTCTCACCGCAGGCCAGATGGTGGCACCATAAGTATCAAGAGACTCATAGATCCTGATTTCATGTCCAGCATAGTAATGAATCTCCTTGGTCACATTGCAGTAGAAGTTTGGTTCCCAGGCTTTCTGACGCTCCACACCGCTGAGGTCTGAGCCGCGAGATAAGAGCAAAATCACAGCACTGAGAGTCTTGTGTTGGCACAAATTTTACACAACAAATTGACATAATTGCAGGCAAAATTTTATTTCAAATTCTTTTCAATGTTGTTTAAATGTACTGACCGTCTTCCTTTTTTGTTTCCTCTTCTGTTTCCTCTCGGTCTGTGCACTCGGATATGATTCTCTCCATCACTATGTCTTTGCACTGGTAGAATGTAATATTCAAGAAAACCTTTAAAACATTAAAAATCATTATTCACTTCATGCTCTAAATGAGTGACGTTTACAGAGTGAAATGAAGCTTTGTTAAAATTATTAAATTTTAACAATTTTTTTGATTATTTTACTTTTTTTTTATCAATGTGTTACACATAGAAATTCTTTTAACAATAGCTGCTATATTTCAACTTTGAAGCCATGCAGGATGTTCAAACCACTGTGTACAAAGCTTCTTGTTTAGGAAAACTATGAACACTGTATCAAAACTAAATAAAAAAAATGCTTAAAATGATCCCAGATGATTAGTCCATCATGCGCCGGAGACGTAAATCCACCCCACACATACCTGCAGTCAGCTGATTCCCAGCTGTGTCCAGGTAACCGTGTCTTTCTGCATTTTCAGGCTTCGTACAGACAGAATTATAGTCGACCAGCATCATAGTAGACACTCCCAACATCACCGGAGCCCAGATTAAAATTAGAAAGAGATACATGAAGCTTGCTGAAAGATCCACACAAAACGGGGCTTTCTATTTATGGAAGGAGTTGCTGATCATCATGACACTCGGTTACATGTTACGTGTTATGTCACATGAGTAACTGTAAGTCTTTTAAGTTACATCTCCGTACATTTTGTCAGCATTTATTAGTTTAGGGTTTAAACAGAACTTTTAGCTCTAATGTTCACCCAAAGTTATTCTGTTGGAATGTTGTTAAACTCTGGTGACAGTTTTTACAACGTTGCAGGAACGTCGCTGTCAGAACTTACTGAACCAAACTCTCAGAATCTCCTTAAACTTTTACTAAATATCTGATTAAACATGTAGGTGTGATTTATGCTTCTCCCTCTAGTATCCAGTCACACACTGTTTACTCTGTGTATTTTTACAATTGTTATGTTTACACTTAATGCTTTATGCAGATGGGAAACTCAATGTGACAGGTGTTGCATCCATTCAGAGAGTTTGGAAATCTTTGGTAACCCTGACATTAACTAACCCTCATGATCTAATTTCTTTCTGCATCGTCTCGTGTTTCCCTAATCACAAAAAAAAACCCAAAAAAACCCCGCACAAACAAACAACAACAACAAAAACATTGCAAAGCTGGCAGCCGATTTAACTCCCCGACCTTGGGATGGAAGAGAGCAGGGTGGCAGAGTAGAGGTGACATCACATCCAGGATTAATCTCCACTCTTTTAAAGCTTAACAAAATCCCTTTGCATTAGATATGCTATTTTGAAAAGTATGATATGGTGTCTGTATAGTTTATATACCAAGAGACTCCTTCTATAAAAAAATCCTTTCTGGGTATCACATCCATTCTATGTGCTATATGTGAGCAGGAGTGTGTTTACTTCTACGTGTAACACAACCAGCAGGACTGTTGCCTTGAAGAATGTTATGATGTGCATTATGTTACACCTCCTTAATAAATCTCAACTCTGAACCGAATTATCCTGAAGCAAAGTAAATCACCAGGCTACAACCTGCCATCTGTAATCTGCGAATTTACTCAACAGAATGATAAAATATAAATAATTCATTTATGTGATTATATTATGAAAGAATATTGAATCTAATTGAATATATTATGCACACAAAAAGTTAAACTTGGGCACACTGAGCATCAGTGACAATCTTTTTGAATTGCCAAATGTGGCATATGTACAGTATAATACCTTCTGCGATATAAATAATTATTTGTAAAAGGTTTAACTGAAAGATTTAAGGCGTGTGTTTATAGAGAGTGGAATACGAGTTCATCTAAATTAGCACCTAATTCATCACACAGGGTCCCAGAATAGATTCATTTGACCTGATGTTTACTGTAGAAGTCAATTAAATCCAAGTTAAAATGCTGTAAATTGTTATAAACACGACACGCACAAAAGCTAGCATTCACACAAAACTACTTACATCATCGTCATAGTAATAAGCGATCAGACAAACAATCTGTCAAATCTATAAAACAATGTATAAATTCTCTTTAAACATTTCCAGGAAAAAGAAATCTTTTCCAATCGGTTACAGGATCACATCGAATTCAGCCTGATTCGGATCCTCACAGTATTAACTGTAGTTCACGTCAAATAAATAAATGCACATTAGTAAACAAATGTCAGGCTTTTGACATGAGGTTTATTCCACAAATACAAAGCAGTTTATAAGTTATTTTTACACGAAATGTGTAATATCATGTATTTTATTTTAAGACACTCTTTAATCTCACAGATTAAAGCATCATTAGACTGCAGTAGGCTGCACTTTTAAGCATTAAAGGGAGTTCATTTAATGCTGAGAAACTAACCAGAAGTTGAAGTTTTTAAACTTCACATGGCTGCAAATATACAAGATTTGTAACACTGGCAAATGTATGGCTGGCTTTCTTCAATAATAATCAGATAAATTGGTTCGTATTGTTTGTGTAGCTCTTCCTTGTCTCTCCTGGTTATTTTTATACAACACAGTCATCGACGAGACATGCGGAATAGAGAAGGGGCCCAGGGGTTTGCACCAGGAATGAAAAGTGCCCGAGGTAGGAGGGTGTGTGGATTAACGCATAAGGATGAGTTCAACTGTCACTCTTCAGTTTGGTCTTAACTATTTTAACCTCTGTTTCGATTCAGTTCTTGGAAATACTGGATTAAATAATGATGTTTAGTAAAGGAGTCTAAAAGAGATCTGTTCTAATGGCAGGCTTTGTGTTCAAATCTCAGGCCTGAGAGCCAGTTCGCTGTGAAGCACCATAGTTAAATTGATGCTTTTGGGAATATAGCTTTGTATCTGCTTTATTCACACACACATTAATATGAACATTCAATAATTTGGAATATTGTTAGCTGCCGAGTGAAAGTTTTTAAAGCATTTTATTATCACACCCCAGTTACATCCCGACCTCTCTACGCTGCAGCTCCAGAAGCTCTACAAGCCTGAGACGTTCTTCTGCGCTCTGTACAATTTGATATGCAAGCTGGGCAGGTCATAAAGCTCCTCCAAATGAAAACGCGCTCTAAAACGTTCCACAAAGCTATTCTCAGGGTCCAGGCGAAACCGCATGGCCCAGAATATAACCGTGTCCTCTGAGCACAGGTGTTCGAAGGTCTCCATCAGTTCGTTGAGGTACGGATGGGAGTAGACAACATCTGCTGCCATGAGGTAGTCATAGCGACAGGATGCGCGTGGGAAACGCTCTTCTAGCTGCTGCCCCCAGGTGAGCTCGGTCACATGGGGATCGTAGCGACAGCGTCCCCTGGTGTTGCGGCTCACGTTGTAGTGCAGGTTACCAAGGACGTCTGGGAGGTCGGTGGACGTCACTTTTGCACCTGGAAGTTATGAAAAAAATGATTTAAAGATACTGACACTAAAAGATTAAGATGCTAACTAAGATCATACATCGTTCTTACCTAGAATGCTGCACACTATTGTAACCAATCCCGTTCCAGCACCAATCTCAATGACTTTCTTGTCTAGAAGGTTATATTTTTCCTGATGCATGTCAAGAAAATGACACAACACCATGGCCTGGTTGAGAAAAAAAAAAGAAGATAAATATGGTAATTACAAAACAATGGTTTGAATACTTGAATAGTCTGATCACCAAAAAGAAAACGTACTGAGGGCCACAGCACAGCACCGTAACAATCAGTCGACTCTTTGATTTTAATCTCCAGATTGGCAAATTTATATCCCTCCCACGCTTCGGATTTAATCAGAGATGGTCGAAAATGTCTTTTCATAATAGCTGCTGCCAGCTCGGCATCCGGAGGAACTCCTGTGGCATTGAACACAAGATGGAGAAGAAGATTATACAAGCACAAAGGAGAATACATAAGCACAAACTCATTTTTAGAGTTTTTTATGGTGAAGATGAACAAAAAGCCAGCACATGACTCAATGTGTCCTCATTTAATTCCATGATATTATTCCCCCAATCATCAGCTAGCATAAATCTACTTCTACTTACTAGCTAGCAGCTTGTGACTGGTACAGACGAGTGACACACTACCACAAAAACTACTCTATAATTTTGTGTGTTTGTTTTGCTGGATTGATTGGATATAAAGCATCAATGCAAATCAATACAAAGCTCTTCTGACTGATCTCCTTTATCCTATGATGCAATACTTCCATTGCGAATGGGAGTGGCCTTTCCCCAAGATGACCACGCCTCCATTCAAAGGGCACAAGAGCTTTCTGAATGGTTTGTTTAGTGGGAAATTGATTTAAATTTCATAGTCAATGGATCTCAATCCAGCTGAATATCACTGGGAGTTTTTGGACACATCATCATCATCATCATCATCATCATCATCATCAACATCAAAACACCAATTTTGGGATTATCTTGTGGAAAGTAACGTGTTCATACTTCCTGTGCAGTTCCAGTGACATGTGTCTAACACATTTAAGACGTTTCTGCCAACTCATGATGGCCCAACACCTTTCTAAGACACTTTACATTACAGGTTTTCCGTTCATTCCTTCACCCATCTGTAAATATTTTACTAACAGACATAATGGTGCTTTAATTCAATTTAGATTCTAGAGAGTTCTTTTCTGCTTCTTGGTATCGACTCATTCCTCAGATGTTTTACTTTGTTTTAGCTGCTGGAAGCTCCACTTCCATGACATGTTCTCACAGAAACCTTAAATAGACAGACATTTATAAATAAATACAAAGATGGATCATTCATTCATTCATCTTCTACCGCTTATCCGAACTACCTCGGGTCACGGGGAGCCTGTGCTCAGGCGTCATCGGACATCAAGGCAGGATACACCCTGGACGGCGTGCCAACCCATTACAGGGCACACACACACACACTCATTCACTCATGCAATCACACACTATGGACAATTTTCCAGAGATGCCAATCAACCTACCATGCATGTCCTTGGACTGGGGGAGGAAACCGGAGTACCCGGCGGAAACCCCCGAGGCACGGGGAGAACATGCAAACTCCACACACACAATGACCCTGGAGGTGTGAGGTGTACGTGCTAACCACTAAGCCACTGTGCCCCCAAAGATGGATCAGTTGGATGGAATTCTATTCTACTTATTGAAGAATTTTGAGTCCCAAAAACAGGTAGCACAATATAGGATTCTTGGAGACGTACACACTGGAATGTATCTTAAAAACTCTGAAGACTTAATTTTGGTAAGAAAACAAAGAGAAATCTCTGTCTTTAAAATATCAGTTCAAAATAATAATTATTAATTGAAACAATGAATTTTTATAGATGTATGCCAACAAATTCATTCATTATTCACAAATGTTTTCCAGATGCTTTGGGATTAAGATAAAGACAAAATGTCTAATAACATTTTCTGTATATATATTTTTTCATTTCTGTGCTTTTAAAAAAACCCAATAATGTCCCAGTTCTGTTTGACCCGAACAGAACCGACGTGTCCAAGAGTGAACATAACACAAAGGTCAAGACCTTAGGAGTGCAATTCTTCATGTGCAAGTTTACACTAAGCAATGTACCCCAACACTAAGCTAAATACCCCTTAACCCCATCCGTATTATCTTCTATTATTAGCCTGAGTTTTGTTACAGCCATAAACAGCATCCAGTACATTGGCTAATTTGTGGAAATGTGTCTAACATGAAGGTTACCGTTGAAACATGTTGTGCAGATCACAGGCTACAAAGCCGATCCTCAGTTATATAACTGCTATTTGTTATTTAAAGTCGACGACTTCTGTTTTTAAGCGAGACGTTTCTCATTGGTGATATATTATACAGTAAAGGAAAACACACCCTGACTTTTATTAAGCTTCGGTTTTTACAGGCGTTAAGAAAACCTCTAGAGGCTAAGCTAACCCGTGTCTGTTTACACCGACATGTAGGAAGTTAAATGCTATGCAGTTTGGATTGTGAGTTTCCACAGTATGAAGAAAATGAAATGGATCCATGATCAACCCACCCTGAGTCTCAGTCTCCTCTGCAGGCTCTTGCTCCATAGCTGTGTGGAGGGTCTGGGTGTGTTGAGTAAACCGAGGTAAAAACGTGTGTCCGCTCTCCGTCCAGTAGCGAGAGTCAAACTCAAGCCTACGGGGCAGAGTTTCAGAGAAGTAGGTCAGCCAGTGGAAGGAGACCCATCAGATTCCACAGGACAAAAATATAATCAGAGGACTGAGGATACAGATATGCAGAGCATGACTCATGGCACACCTGCCACATGAAATGAAGTATTCAGGCATGATTTTGAAGGATTTCCATAGATAGAAAGATAGAACAATCTGATCCAAGATGGGATAAAGGAAACAATAGGTCGCTGGATGACATACAGGAAAGCAAAGTGGGTGGGACTTTACGGACAAATATGGTTTTGCCTTCTGCTGGTTTTTAATAGCCCTCTGAAGGCACAGTGACGAAGGAGAAGGGTGGGCTGTGTTATTAACACGGCTTCAAGAAGTCATGAATATGATGGCTATCTGGGTTACAGAATGATAATGCCATTTATATTATATACATTTAGTCACATAGAGTTACATCTTATACTCGAGTCATAATGGTTCATATTTTGAAAGACTAATCGTGGTTTGTACTCGATTAAGATGAGCACTTTATTAGGAACACTATAGTAATACTGCTATTGCAGCACATCGAAAGGTTTGTGCATCGTCCTGAGATGCTTTTCTTTCCCAACCTGCTCATCTGTACAAAGTGTTTATCCGAGTTACTGTAGGCTTTCTGTCAGCTCCAAATAAACAAGGTGTTGTTCACTGGATGATTGTTCTATATTGCACCATTCTGAGTAAACTCTATAGAATGTTGTGCTTGAAAATCCCAGATCAACAGAAGAACTCAAGCCAGTCCATCTTGCACTAACAACCATGTCACGTTTAAAATCACTGACATCACACTTTCCTCATTCAGACGGTTGACCAGAGGACATTACACATTAAAGAATGGCGTATTAAAAAGTGTACTAGGAAAACGGGTTCCTAATAAAGTTCTCTGTAAGTGTAGTAGCTTAAAAAGAAAATCAAAAATCAAAGCGTATGTAAGTGCATTACTAATAATAATAAAAAAAACAAGACGTAATATAAATGTAAAGGGTGGACACTGGGCTCATTTGGGCTCATCATGAGTCAGAATACTGAAACAGTCAGATAAACAGTCTAACAAAATGTTTAAAATGTCCTGGACCATGGTTAGGAACCTTGTGGAATAAGTAAGACATTTTAAGAAGCCAGAGGCAATATTTACTTTCAGACATTTTGTTTTAATGCACCATTGGCTTGGGGACATTTGTCAACAGATTGTAAAGTACAAAATTACACATGATCAAATTGTGGAAAAATAAAAAAATTATTACCTGCCATAATTTAATGTTATTTTATTCACATCATACGCTGTAGTCACATGTTGCCTTATAGAAATGCATAAATATTAAAACAGTTTGTTATTACAAGTTTTTCTTGGCCTTTCCTCTTCCTCCTCGTCCTCCTCTTCCTCCTCGTCCTCCCCTTCCTCTTGTTTTTCCCTCGAATACAGACTGAGCAGTAACCATAGTGGCTCTGTTCTTATGCTCGAATTCATCTTCTGAACTGCTGCTGCTGCTGGATTCGGCTTTTGGGAGATCACTATTTACTGTTTTAGGCTGCTTTTCAACTTCACCCACAATCACCGTCTCTTCTGGACTGTCAGAACTCCTTCTCATGTCCAAGCCCATAAAACCTCCTCCAAACAGCCCTGCAGGTGTAACATCACTCCCTTTCTCTTTGGTCTTCTTCCCTTTCTTGACTGGTGAGACCTTTTCATTTTCGCTGCTCTCTGCTTCATCATCAACTCCATCGCGCTCTTTTCTCTTCAGGCAGGTGACGGCTCGTCTTAAGCGCTGGCTGCGGATGGCCTGCTTCTCCTGCTGTTCCAGACGGAAGAAGGAATCGATGCGCAGCTGAGTCTGGGGAAGTAAATGCATGTAGTACAATGACTTATTAAATGACCTTAATTTGTAAAGTATAGATTTGAAGTTCCACTTTCTCACTGCCCTTAATGTGAAGGGTTAATCTCCACCTCAACACACATGCAGGCAGAAGTGTCCTGGCTCCTGCCAGGGTGCCAAAACTTCCAGCCCATATTGTAAAAACAAATTGCTAAGGGAGGAAATGTGTGCTCTACTTTATTCTGCATTTTAAAACCATCATCCTCAAACCTCCTTACAAGTTCTTATAAAATCATTACAATGTGAGATACTGAATTCAATCAGTATCTAATCCTACTCTGCCTGCCATTTTAAGACTTGTCATTGGAGAGTTTGCTGCATCCTGTCAGGGGTGCATGATGGCTGATAGACGTCTAGACTCATTTTTAGACACTATTAAAAACCACACTGTGATTGTTCATCTCCTGGATCATTAGCAGCCTAGAGAAAGCTGTTCCATGTTTGCCACGTTTGATCGGACTCTGTTTGATTGCTGAATTTGGGACTATGGACAGGAGTTAAAAAGAGAAAAACTGACCTCTTGCCTCTGTGCCATTGTGTGTGCAATCTGGCTTAATGCAAAAAGTTGTGAACAGGGCAAGCAATATGGTGAAGGAGACTCATAAAACAAAACTAGTGGCACATACGCAGAGGGGGATGTGAATACACACAGGACATGTCACCATGTCCAAAGAAAAACTATTCTGTAAAAACAATCAGAAGTGAATATACAGTACCAGTGAGCAGTAACGCATATCAGTTTGTTGAGTTGACCTGCAGGGAGTGAAGCTAACTAACCCTAACGAGACTAGGACTATTTTACTGAGGGTGGGACCATCTTAAGACTAGCAGACACATCTGAGTTCCTCAACACTGTCTAGACAGACTGTAAGAATGCAAGTGCAAAAAGCACTAAGAAATGGTAGAATAGTCCATCGCCTCCTATGGTGGATGTACAGTAGGCAATGGTTAGTACCAACACAGCTCTAGTGAACACGTGGTCTAATGTGTAGAAGGTGAGACGTATAAACTAAACTGTGGCTATAGGCAGTAAAATCTGCTGTAAACACTGCAGCATACATTAGGTCACACTTTGACTTTGCTGGAAGGTCTCAGCATGCATCAGAGCAACTATCATGACTACACATTACACTCTAATGACTGCATTTCTAACCAGCACTTGGTCAAACTCATCAGGTTTGCAGATACAACAACGATCGTGAGTCTCATAAGAGATATTTTACAGAGATTTTGCCTACATCATGGATGCCTACAGCATGACTGTAGATAATAACCTGAAGCAGACATCTCAATAGCACGACTTGTGCTTGACTTCTGCAGAGACCAACTAGGATTCAGCTGCACCACTGGTGACAATGTTAAAGCTTTTAGCTGTCTAATCTCCAAGTACCTTCAAGTGGTAGGAGATCACATGTTTATTCAAGACATCAGATGATGTTCTTACTGATACAATTGAGGGACATCACAGAAAACACAGAGAACATCTACTAATTCCTCCATCAGTGTTGCTCCCGTCCTCCTCAGTCTAAGAAACAATTACTATGAGGAATCAGCACTGATGAAAAGGAATAATTAACCAACCACCAGAAGGTAGACACGGGACCATAAACATGTTGGTGCATCCATGACCATATAGTGTTTTAGTGAACAAAGTGTTCTGATTCTGTTCCTGTGGAATCTCACTGCTCTTGGTGGTTTTAACATTGTGAAATAGATGAGTCTATACTGTAGGAAGTCTTTACCTGTTGAGTGTTGAGCTGTTTGAAGACTGGCTGAAGAGTTTCTTCGGTCTTCCTTCTGTTCCAACCAAATCGACTGTAACAAAACTTAGGACTTGTTAAGAAACCCACGGCCACACTTAAAAGTCTGGAGGTGCTCAAGAAGCACTTTAAAAAGAAAACGTGTAGAACGGCTGGGTCAAGGGGTTACCTGAGTTAAATGTGTTAGCACTTAAGAGTTTTATATTTCCAGCTTTGTGCAGGTTTTTATTCAGACCACAGATTTTCAATAGGATTCAAATCCTGGAGAAAGCTTGATCCATATTGATCTTAGCAGAAGCCACGAGGCACTGAACTGAAAAATTCTCACTCTCTCACTCACTCATCTTCTACCGCTTATCAGAACTACCTCGGGTCACGGGGAGCCTGTGCCTATCTCAGGCGTCATCGGACATCAAGGCAGGATACACCCTGGACGGAGTGCCAACCCATCACAGGGCACACACACACTCTCATTCACTCACGCACTCACACACTAGGGACAATTTTCCAGAGATGCCAATCAACCTACCATGCATGTCTTTGGACCGGGGGAGGAAACCGGAGTACCCGGAGGAAACCCCCGAGGCACGGTGAGAACATGCAAACTCCACACACACAAGGAGGAGGCGGGAATCGAACCCCCAACCCTGGAGGTGTGAGGCAAACGTGCTAACCACTAAGCCACCGTGCCCCCCTGAAAAATTCTCATAATTAGAAAATCTGTTAATGACACCGATTTCCACTAGAAATAGGTAAAGGGATATAAGGTACTTTTCCTTGTATACGGTCAACCATATTGCCAAACTATGTTTAATTCTGTTATCTGACCATCAAATAATGCCATTTCTAGACACAGTGATGCCCAGTGAGGCTGTATTTTGTGACACGCTCTCAGCATATTTTTATGTAAATGATGTTTTTTTTTCTCTTCCTTCACAAACCTCCTGGTTAGACATTGAACTTACTTTGTTTTTCCCCATCGTAAAGACAACAAAGGGATTTTACATATGAGCAAACCTCATACTCGGAGCGCAAGGAAACAGAACGAGTTTAAAGGCGACAAAAACCTTAGAGTTCCTAAAGATTTTAGCCACTGCAACAAATGTGCAAAAAAAATAATCTTAGCCAGTTGAAATATATTATATATAGTCTTATATTCGGTTTATTGTAATTATAAGAAATTAAGAATATAAGAAATATAGATTATTAAGCCTTCTTCTAGCCATATTTAAACTATTTTAGGCTATATTTTTTTATTATATAACTATCTTTGGGTTATATTTTCTTGTTCTATTTGCAAATTATTCTAGAAAGAAAGAACTGAAAGCTTAAAATAGTTAACTACGTCCAGGCTTAATAATCTCATTTATGCAGGTTACCAACAGAAGTCATTGTCTTTGTTGTCATTGTCATTATTGCTAGTGGATCGCTGGTGTAGCCTCTAATCACCAGATCAATTAGCAAAGCTGCATTTGAAGGATATTCTTTGAGGAGATCCAGCTGAGGGCAGCCCCAGCAGAACGAGCCCTCTGATTGGTCGATAGTGGGCTGGAGGTAGGCCTCAGCGACAGCAGGGTTGGGGAATCCTGGATGAAGAGTCAAGCCTCTCAGCTTCTTCTTCACCTTCGTGTCCTTAGGATCAGCAACCAGCTTCTTTTTGGTTTGAGCTTCGTTCCACCACTTACTGAAGGAAATAAAGAGTAATATTTCTACTGCATGTCAAATCCACGTGTTTCGAGTATGTATTATATTAGTAGTGTAATGCTGTGTAGTTCTCATTGTCTAGTCACGGTTCACTTGTGGAAAGTAAGTTTTAAATTAAAATGTCTGACCTGAACTGAGTGAGAGGTTCTAATCCAGACCCGGGGAACTCGTTTAATATTTCCATGCCCGTGACGTATCCGACTCCCGGGATCCCCTCGGTGTAATCGCTACCCAGCAGATAGGCCAGATTGATCAGTTTAGTCCTGTCCAGTCCTACACGAGGATACAGTAAGACCGGGATTAACAGAACATGACAAAAACATCCTCAGGTTTTGCTTCTTATTGTTTGCTGCGGTCTTGAACAGTTCAGTGGGAAAAATAAATCAAGGATAAATGTAAAGTAAAGCAATTGGAATTTTTAAATCACTGTTTAAAGGGCATAAAAAAATGAATTGTCCGTATAGCCGTATATATAGTTCAATAGTTAAATGGACATATAGTGAACTTTCTTTTTACTAGAAAGCACAGATTGTTTTTTTTTACATTACAACAAAAAAATGATATTCTTTGCTCAACCAAATATAAAAAACATTTATAATTATAGGTAGAATGAGGATGTTTAAAAAAGACTGGTCTTTAAACTGTATGTATGAAGCACGTTCTAGTCTTTTCTCCCATCTCTTGTTAGCACTCCCACAACACACACCTGCCATCAGACCCCCAAGTAAGGGGAAGGCTTTTGTAACTCTATAAATATCAACGAGGGTTGAAAGGTGAGTTAATAAAATGGTCCCAGAATAGTGAGCCTCACCGAGCTGGTTTTGAATATCCAGATACTGGTAGTGTTCCACGTATTTGTTGTTGTTAAAGAGGTTTTTGTAGACGTGTCGTCCTCCGAACAGCCAGATGTCACTGTCGTCAGTGATGGTGCCGTGCGTCTGGTCCCTCCGTTCCAAAGCCGCACACTGAGCTTCGGCTTCCATCGGGGCGACGATGAAGGGCACCCCGAACAACCGCAACAACTCCTGATCCACAAACACAAGAAAAAACATCAGTCTGTACAATAGATTTAAAAACCTGAGAATGAATTAAACACTCCTACTTTATTAGAGTTCAACCTTGTGTGTTGGATACGCCAAATAATCTAAGCCTAATAAGAAATGTATTATTCTTATATAGTATGTATAATACTAATATACTAATACTAATATAATACTAGTATTTGATCTCAGGATTCTAGCTTTATTATTTATTTCTAACAATCAGCAATTAAGTGGTTCCTTTACATTCTGCTTGAAGTTTAACTCCTTCTTAATTAACTCCTTTTTTAAAGGCTGTTCATTTTACAGAAAATTCATCAAAATGTAAATGTCAATTTTAGGAAATTTTTTATCTCTTTTATCTTATTTTAAGCTCGAGTGAAAGTCTCTCTCTCTCTCTCTCGAGCTTTAAAGCATCTTTCGTCAGAAAAGTCTGTTTTCATTGTGACCTGCTTAAGCTCTCAAAATGAATGCAATTTAAAATAAGGGATTAAATGAAAGGAATATGGGCAAAGTTAATGTCAGTAGCATTTGGTATCTGACGACATCAGTAAGTAAATAAGGTCTAGATTTTCCATCAGCAGCTTGTTAAGGATAACAGTCTAATGATAGCTGCTGATGTCACTTTGTTGTGTTTGCTGTGGGAGAAGCTGGTGAAAGTCCTTCCAGCTTGCACGTATTTGGATGGCATTACCAACTGGCTTGGGCTGTTAGATGCCTTCCCAAACAACACACAAAAAAACGCACACATACACACACACACACACACACACCCACATACACCCAAATACGCACACATATACACACACATACACCCACATACACACACACATACACCCACACACATACACCCAAATACGCACACATATACACCCACATACACACACACACATACACCCAAATACGCACACATATACACACACATATACACCCACATACACACACACATACACCCACATACGCACGCACACACATATACCCACATATACACCCACATATACCCAAATACGCGCACACACACACACACCTGCGCACACACACACACGTGCACACACAAACAAACACCACCAGCAATGAAAACTGACTAAAATAGTTCACTATTTCTGGCAAATTGACACATCTGTATGTAGGACAACATCAAGCAATCAACTGAGTGAATATACTATATATTATATCTATATAATAAAAAATGAATTAATTCTTCTTACTAAATAAGAAGAGACAAAAATCCTATGGAAGGTCCTCTAATGGTCAGTGGAAGGGATTATCCTCCTTGCTCAAGTTCCTCTAGGCTTCTTTGTATTATCTATCTACAATTAATTGTTTAACAACTTACAAAAAGCAGCTTTACAATTTTTTATTCTGTTTCTATACTTCTGTAAAGTTTAATGTATAAAATTCAACTACTATTTATCAAGCCTGAGGCGACGATGACAAGGAAAAACTCCCTGAGATGATGTGAGGAAGAAACCTTGAGAGGAACCAGAGGCAGAAGTGAACCTCATGCTCATTTTGTGACGCTGGACCGGAAATAATGTCAATGTAAATAATGTCATTTGTACTGAAGTTTATATTCAGGTGGAATTAAACAACCAAGAGCTCCTGAGGAACTAACAGGTCAGAGTCATTACAGACTTAACACTAATTCTTTCCTGTTGAAATGTTCACTGATGAAGACTCGAGCACAAATGTATCTAACCAGCTCCAGATGGACTCTGATTCAGAAATATTCAGACATACTAAAGAGGAGATGCCAACGGCATGTGGTCTTTAAGGACAACAATCTCCTCATCAACACAACATTTATCAGACTGTATATTTATAATCACACCCTCCAGTGTCACCCACATGAGGATGAGGTTCCCCTTTGTGTCTGGTTCCTCTCAAGGTTTCTTCCTTTACCAGCTAAGCGAGATTTTCCTCCTCACCACAGTCACCTGAGTCACCTCAGACTTGTTCATTGGGGATAAATACAAACACATTTAAATATATCTAATGTTAATCTTACATTTTTGCATTATATTAATCTTTATATTACCCTTTGGTTTCATGTTTATGTTCTGTAACGCTGCTTTGAGATGATGTATCTGTTCCATTAATTTATTTAACGTTACAATTATATGTGTAACAAAACAGACAAAACAAATACGACCAAACACACGAGTGTCCTGCTATCAACAGCAAGACCAAAACACTGCACCCTGGCAGCTGTGTACCACATTCAATGGGTTGCCATATGTTGTTAAATCCCTTTATTTTGTATTCGTCCCTCTATGAAGCTTTTCACGTCCGAGGTACATTATGAGATATGCTTTGTTTCTGAAAGTGCTGTAGGATTTTATATCAAACTCTAAATGGTACTTTTTATTATAGTGGAAGAATAGTGTTAGATGATTGTACACATTTGTGTGTGTACAATTCTGTTGTGTAACGTTGCAGAAAAATGACATGGCTTTAGTTTATCCATGATTTAAAGTCCTCACCTGGCTCTCGTGGCACATCTGTCCTGTAACTGTAGCAGCACTGCGTTGTTGTTGCTGTTGCTGCTCACGCAGGCTGCTCTGTTCTGCCTGCAGACTTTGCTCCAGCTCTACCAGCTCCTCCTACAGGACACACACACACACACACACACACACACACACACACCATATGGAATGACAACAAAAGAAACCGCAAAATCATTCAGAACTGAATTACTGTTATCTGAACGAAGAACAAACCGCATGTTATGGAATAAAACTGAATAGAAATGTACCATGTCAATGTTTTCCCATTCACTGGGTGCAGGAACAGCTGCCTCTTCTCTAGAGCTTTCAGCATGATGCTCCTTCATATTACTGTTGTTTGATGAAGTTCTGTCGCTCGACTCTTTCTCTTGGCTCTCCTCTTTATCGCTCCCCAGCACCTCCTCTTTATTACTCACTTCAGGAAATTGTTCTTCTGATTTGGTTGCAGAATTTTCCGATTCAGACGTCTCTTCCCCGTCTGAAACCTCGATGAATCCTTCTGACAAAAAGAGTCATGAATACATATTAAAGGTGGGGTGCACGATGTCTGAAAGACAATGTTTGACATTTGAAATCACCAAAACAAACACGCCCCTAACCCAAATGGGCGTCACCTCTGTTTTGATAGCTCCGCCCACAAAGAAATACGTAACCCAAGCAACTATTATGCGGAACCTGCTGGGGCGGCTGGCCGAGGGGATATTTTTATCAATAAATGAACACAATGAGTAATACTATGGTAATACAGATGTGTTTGTGTAGTACTGTGTGTTGTACCGTGAAAGGTTTAGCTCCGTTTCACGCAGAAGAAGACTGCGGTTCAACACCTAGAACCCGAGGCAGAGGTAACGGCAGGTATCCACCATGTCAATGGTTCAATCACTTTCTGCTAATGTCACACATGCACACTGAACACTCTCTCCGCCCCATACTGACAAGACACGCCCCTTTCTGCTCATTGGCTACACGTTTGTTTTGTTAGTCAGTTTTCTGAAGCATTTTTGAAACATTGTGCACCCCACCTTTAATGGAACAAACAGACTGCATTAAAAAGTACTTTAAAAAGTAAATAGTTTCCCATGAAGGATATAAAAAAATTGCAAAGATGTGATTTCCTGTGCTACTTTGCCTGTATTTGCATACTGGAACATGATTGGCTGTTATTTTGTATAATGCAATAACACTCGCACGACACGAGTTCATTATGAATTCTAATTGTCCAGCTCTGTCATGTTGAGATCCCTTTCTTTTGTAAACAAATGTGGTAAAACGTCTGCAGTGAGATTTTTCCCACTTTGATGAGTGAATAATTATTGCCAACGTTTGCATGGATTTACATCGAACCCTGAATATTCTGATAGCCATTGAGTGATATTATGGCAGGTTAAAATAATCTCATAAACAAACAATATTAAAACATTAAAAAAAAAAAAAAAAAAAAAAAGCTCTTAATCTATATAGAAATTTGAATGGATACAATTTTTTGGGGTTCCTCTAAAAAAACAACTTTCTCTTTTTTTTTTTTGTACCACACCACAAGGATTAGTTTCAGAAGACTATAGGAGAAAAAATATTACAGTAGCATGTAGACAATCCAACATACCTTCGGAGCTGCTGTCTTCCTCTTCACTCTTTACAATGACTTGTCCGTTTCGTTCCTCTTTCTCCTCAGATGATTTAATGCTCAAGCTTCCTGTCTCTAGGACACTGGTTTTAAACCTTGATTTGTGATCTTGTGATAAATTGTCCGCATCCGACTGTAGATATGAGGGAGAGAGAGCCGTCTTCAGGGCATCTTTGTCACACTCTTCTTTCTGACTAAGTGCAGCAGCTTTTAACTCTTTGTTCCTCACTTCAACGACCTCTTCCATTTCCTCTCCTTCAGAACTGCTGAAGAAACCCACATGCTCCACCTGCTTAATCCCAGGAAATGACTCCTTTTCTCCTAAAGCTCTCTGAATGGCCAGTAAAGTCTGTGGAGAAACTCCACCTCCTTCCTGAGCCTCACACATGATGCTCCTTTTAATCACTGTGCTTTCTGCTTCATCATCATCATCATCGTCATCATCAGAGCTACTGACGACGACATACGTCTGCTTTGGAGTTTGAATCTCTTTGTGGAGGTTTTCAGATACGTTACTGTTCTCCGTCAGGGCCCTTTGAATGGCCAGCAAAGTGCAAGGTGACACACAACCGGTTCCTTCTTGAGAACCTGCGCTTCCACTTCCATCTTGGAGAGTTTTCTTAGAGGCCACTTCGTCTTCATCCGAGCTGCTGTCCATCATGGCTGCCTGAATGGCCTGAAGGGTTCGTGGAGAAGGAGGTGCTCCATCTGAAGGATGTTCCTCGCTACAAATGATTGGTTTTGGCGTTGTTGATGATAAAGAAGAAGAAGGCTCATTTTCCACAAGAATGCCATCTGATACTGGTTGCCAAAGTGGCTCTGGCCTTCCTTTGGGTCTCACTTTCCTTGACCAAGGGCCACAAGACCAGGGATCTGGGGCTGGATGGCTCTCAGATGTCTGGGTGCTCTTTTGGGACCCTGCATGAGAATAGAAAACAACTGACTGAAGTTAAATGATTCCTGAGCACCGGCTGCTCTCATAGTCAAATCAAAGTCAAATCATCTCTCTGACCTTTGATGAGTATATAGTGTGAAGAATCCTCCGATATGAGACGGCGCGACTCGACGTTGTGCTCTTCACCCTTTCTGTACTCCTCCTCCACAGCTCCACAACTGCGCTGGCTCATTTCTTTCTCCACACCCTCTAGACGTTGGTTGAGGTGATTCCTCTGGAGAAGCCCTGCCAGCTGATATTGAGAGAAGTCCCCTGACATCTGCAAGCACATGCATGTAGAAGTCAGTGCTCAGGCCTGGAACAGTACGGTAACAGTGAATGTGATGCCTGTGGTACCTCAGGAGGTTTGTGATAAAGCGTGCGTCTTCTCTTGCTGAACTCCTTCATGTCTTTAAGAATCTCATGCTTGATCTCAGGCGACAAGACATGGAACTCCTCGGAATTGATGTCGATAGAATTGGGATTTTCATAAATCTCGTCCTAAAAAGACCGAGGACATGCTACTGTTCAGGGACAAACCACAGAGAGTTTAATACTGACACAGACATCTATCAGAGAGCTTACAGTAGCTGCTTAAACTCACCTGAAATGTGACATAGCGTTCTTGTGTCTGTGCTTCATCTCTTTCTGTTTCTTCATCAGAACTAAGATTAGAGAAAACACTCATGTTTACAAAAAAGATTCTATTAAAAGCCAAAAATACCAACGAACACTTTGTTTTCTTACCTGCTTCGATCTTTGTCCTCTACAGGAGGCAGTGCTGGTAAAACGTACAGTTTATCCTCTTCGTCTCGTCGCACAGAAGAAATACTAGCAATTGTCTCTTTACTGGAAAATGCAAAATAACACATTATTATTATTTTTATTATTATTTGTTCATCACTGAAAATAAATTTGTACTTTATTTTCACCTGCAGTCCCCTAGCGCAGCTTTGATGGCCTGCCTCTTCAGAAACGTTCTCAAGAGTTTCTCATGGGTTTGTTTGGACTCAAGAGCCATCTCCTCCTTCCTCTGTCTCCTGATAGCCTGAAGAAACCCCATTTTGCCGTTTATTACACACAGTATTTACTTTAAATTGGTGGAAATCTGGACACCACTCACAGTAATTCCATCCACTTAAGCTAGACTTTTAAAAAAAGTTGGATAGTTGGATAGTTATGAGTAACTCCCTAAATGGGTTTAACATGGAACATTTATTATAAAGACAAACCCTCAGGCATTTGGTTTTACACAAAACACAGAGGAACAAACAAAAAAACTAAAACCAAAGATGCTGAAAGGAACATATATGATAAAGATTTAAACTAAATAAAGCAATCTGGTGCCACTGGGTTTAGTTGCTCAACACAGAGGATGTGAACATCTTCAGCACTAATACACACCAGGGTCTGTTTCTTAAGCAGAGGTGCATCTCCATCGTAAACAAAGACAGGCCTGATGCGAAAGAAAAGCAGCTTGCAGAGACGGTGAAACAATGTAAGAAGGTGAGCGTTGTGGACGTTGTTGCCTTCACGATCTCGAACACCTTTAACTGCTTGGTTTAGCCAGATGCTGATGTCTGTGAGTTAATATGTCAAGGATGTGAAAGACAAACCAATGAACAATGCAAAGCATCACATCATTGTATGGGAATATCTCCTGGATCAATTGTTTAATTATGCAGATGACTGTTGGAGCACTGTGATAATATTACATCTTTTTAGGTTATTGTACGTTCCTGGTGGGTTTCTCTCATGTTTTCCTTGTTCGTTTCTCAGCTACTTAAGTGTGATTATGCTAATTTAAAGCTCCAGGGTCTCAGGCTTTGTTACAGTTCATATGGTTCTGCATGAGCTCACTGTGTCCATGTAGGTTTTACATTTACATCAATTAGCAGATGCCCTTATCAGAGCAACTTACATTTTTATCTCATTTTTATACTACTGAGCAATTGAGGGTTAAGGGCCTCGCTCAGGGGCCCAACAGTAGCAGCTTGGAATCGAACTCACAACCTTCCAATTGGTAGCCCAACACCTTAACCACTAGGCTACCACATCCCCATGTAGGTTTTCTCAGACATCTCTGGTTTACTCCCACTGTCCAAAAACACACCAGAAGGTGAACAGGTGATTATAAATTGCCCCAGGTGTTAAGAAGTGTGTAAATGTGTCTTTATGGTTCCCTGAGGTGAACTCGTATCTCATCCAGGATGGATTCCCACCACAACCAACCAGAGACAAATCAGGGACAAGTTGCTAGAACATAATTTGACAGTTTATCTGAATGTCTTTTTGTCTTTTGCTGATTCATTTCTGTGCTGCTGTTCTATAGGTGCAGAAAGAAGCACAAACCTTTAGATCCAAATATACCACAAAGCTTATAGCTGTTGAAAGGATACCGACGGCTAGGACCTTCCCCTCGAGTGTTTCCGGGTTGATGGGCTTCCCTGTGCTCTCCAGTAACTTCCACAGGCCGTGAACTCCCATCGCAGTCCCTTCTCAGGTCTGACACAGACACAGACACAGACACAACAATCTCAGAGCAAAAAACACTTTCACAGCCACAGGAACCAAAACCTACTGACAATTTATCAAAATATCACCAATAGTTTTTATTACATTTGTTTACCTTTTAATTGATACGAATAAATAATAACGTCTATATTCTTAAAGTACTATTTTCTATAGAATTTAATTATAACACAGATTTACTAAATGTCTGTTTAAACATGGTCAGGTTTCTTTGTTTACATAAAAGAAGTAGCGTCCGTTTACATAAAGGGTCCTTCAGGAAACACGTCCTGTGTGAAATAGTTCCTACAAGACCGTTTTTTTTATTGTGGTTATATTTCGAGTCGGAAAATTATAAATGAAGAAAAAATATTATTATTAAAAGTAGTTACAATATATACGGCGATTTTTTAAAACAAATACTAAAGTGAAAACCACTATAGTATGTCATTGGTGTTTGTTTACTTGTGAAGGCCACTAGGTGGCGATAAACAGCATCTCAGTGAGAGGAAGTCAGAAATGGCGTTTTCCGGGCCGGGGCTGTGAGGTACGTGTAACGATTGATTGTGTTATTTGAGTTTATTAGTTTAATGAAATGTTTTTTTTAACTTGGTTTTCTTTAAGGCACATTTTTATGTCGTGTGTAAATCCCCTGATTTGGTCCCCAGTCATCTAGATGTCTGATTTCATCTAATCTGCCATCAACAAGTCATAAAAACGCTCAGAACAACAACAACAATAATAATAAAAATAATAACTAGATTTGTAAAGTTCGTCGTGACGAACATTGATGTTGGCTTGAAAAAGCAATTAATCGTCACATCCTACACGTTTTGTAGACGAGTAAACAGACAGGGTGCCAATACTTATGGAGTCGAGCGGATATGCAGAACGACCGTAATCCACGTGACGTCATCAGAATACCCGTGACGCAATTCCCCTCATGGAGCTCGAAAGCTTGCTGAGTTATAAACTTTATTCCAAAGTTTTGAACTGGATTCTGTGTAAACAAACAAACAAAAAAGGCCACTTTGAGGGTCGGTACCAGAATTCGGATCGCTTAGAAAATAGTAGCAACAAACTTCAGGGCCAAAACTACAACATATCCGATTTTGGTGCATGTGGCTCGAAAGCTCAAGGAGTTACACTTAATAAATTTTAAAATTATAATAAAATAATAATAATTAGATTTGTAAAGTTCGTCGTGACAAACTTTGATATTGGCTTTTCGGATCAAGTATTTAATAGGCTGGTATGCTAGGGTGCCAATACTTTTGGAAGCGTGTGGATACGAGCATGTGACGTCACCCGATTACACGTGACGCAATTCACCTCGTTGTGCTGAGTGTTTTGATATATCACACGTCCATTTCATGGTAATTTTTTATTTTGGGGGCGGGGCTGCACGTAACGTCACGTGACGTCATCCGAGTACCCGTGAGGAAGTTCCCCTCATTGTTCTGCAGCTAGCTTTGTTGAAAAGTTGCACATTACGAATAAACTCTTTCTGCTAACTGGTTTGGACCCGAGTTCCGTGAATCGTTCTCTAAATGATTCGATTCCGGTTCAGGAGTCACAGAGCTATTATAAACTGTAGCTGTTTGCTGTAGCCTGTGTAGTTTTCTTCGGCTCTGTCGCAAAACGATGCCCTAAATCACGTCTCCTCCTTCGAGTGTACACATTAGTGGTGCATATGTAGTGAAATCGCTCCTTCTACAAGTCCTCGAGGGATGCAGCGTCCCGTACAGTTCACTGTTACACTCATTACAATAGTGTTTTTAATGATCGTGTATCCAAACATTTTTGGTTTGTGGTAGGTACAATTTCTAACAGACAAATGCAGTTGTGCTTTTTGTTGTTTTATTTATTATTATTATTATTATTATTATTATTATGATTATTATGCCATTGCTAATTCTAAATTTAAGTTTTCACATTCTCACTTAATACTTTATTCGTCTGGTTACTTTTTTCTAGACTGAAGGCAAATCATCCAGACCGTTATTGCGTGCAGTTCTTTACGATTTCATCCTCCGGCTTCCTCGACCATGTCTGCAGACATCATGAAAGGTCGGTTTGTTGTTATTTACATAAATGAGGCTGTAAAAATCAGACACTTGGATTGAGTTGGGTTTCTCGTCCCTCTTAGACCCGTCTGCCGTGTTCGTTCGTGGCCCTGGCGACGGCATGGAGATGGATAAAATTGTGCTGAAAGCGGAGACGTCTGTGGAGCCTCTAACGCTAAAAGCGTCTCCACCCAGACAGAGTCCCAGGACTGCGCAGACGTCCCCTGGTGTCCTTCACCTGGGAAAAGTGAACAGGGAATCCTGCACCGAGGTGGAGGCCGTGCGCATCGTCGTCCCGCGTGCCGCCATCGTCAGGAGCGCCCGAGCCGTCGTGCACGCTGACAGCAAGACGGATGAAAGAGGATCAGGATCGCCGTACCACGGTGACGACCGTCCCCCGTCCCCGTCCTCAGAACCACAGGACTTTAAGAGCGTAGTGGAGAAGCTGCAGAACTCAGAGCGCAGGCTGCTGCAGGACAAAGAGGGGCTTTCGAACCAGCTGCGTGTTCAGACCGAGGTTGCTTTTATTCAGAGGAATTTATCTGTAGACATTTCAGTCATTCTTGTGTAGTCTAACTGAACCCTTTTTTCCTTTGTAACAGAATAATACAGCTTTTTTTGTCACGTTCATTTCATCTACAGGTAAACCGTGAGCTGAAGAAGCTTCTGGTGGCGTCGGTGGGCGACGACTTGCAGTATCACTTTGAGCGAATGTCTCGGGAGAAGAACCAGCTCATCCTGGAGAACGAGGTTCTGTGCCGCAACCTGGCGCACACGGTCGAGCAGCTGGAGCGCATGAGCATCCAGTGTGATGTGTGGAGGAGCAAATTCCTCGCCAGCAGGTGAGTCTGAGTCTTGCTCTCTTTTCCTCTCTCTCTCTCTTTTCCTCTCTCTCTCTTTTCCTCTCTCTCTGTCTCTCTCTTTCTCTTCCTCTCTTTCTCTCTCTTTCTCTCTCTCTCGCTCTCACTCTTTCTCTCTCTCCCTCTCTCTCTCTCTTTCTCTCTCTGTCTCTCTCTTTCTGTCTCTCTCTCCATCTCTTTCTCTCTCTCTTGCTCTGTCTCTCTCTTTCTGTCTCTCTCTCTTTCTCTCTCTTTTTCTCTCTCTATTTCTCTTTCTGTCTCTCTCTCGCCATCTCTCTCTCTCTCTCTCTCTCTCTCTCTCTCTCTCTCTCTCTCTCTCTCTCTCTCTCTCTCTCTCTCTCTCTCTCTCTCTCTCTCTGTCTGCAATATGATTCCCAAGCACTGTCCACTATCTTAATCCCGTCCTCTTGCCACGTGTGACTGTAGAGTGATGGCCGAGGAGTTGACTAATTCCCGAGCTGCTCGTCAGCGGCATATTCGAGAGGCTCAGACCGCAATCCAGGACCTGCTGCGTGAGAGAGAGGAGTTCTCCCGAGACATGACGCACACACACAGGTGAGACCGTGAGCAACATTGTAAGTATATATGTATAATCTGACATT
This sequence comes from Tachysurus vachellii, assembly GCF_030014155.1. Classification (NCBI taxonomy): domain Eukaryota; kingdom Metazoa; phylum Chordata; class Actinopteri; order Siluriformes; family Bagridae; genus Tachysurus; species Tachysurus vachellii. Next base: position 5,576,258 of record NC_083483.1, on the reverse strand, counting down.
AGAAAAGATCATTAAAATAGCAAAAAAAAAAGCTTTACTGCTTACATAACAAAAGAAAAATCACCCATTGTATAATTCATACCATCTAGAGTTTCATTTTAAAATATTTACCACATCTGCCTCACACCTCCAGAGCCGAGGGTTTGAGCTCCACCTCCGCTCTGTGTCTCTAAATAGTCAGCAGTGTGTGAATAGGTGTGTGACAGAGCCCCGAGTCCCCTGGGATAGACTCCAGGGCCCTTATTCATAAAGATTCTAACTAGGAATCTTATCTGAAAAGAGATTCAGGACCAAACTCAGTGAGCTCAGAGCAACTCTGTTACAAACCTTCACTTTGTCTCTACGTTAAGATACATGTTAGTGACCGATATTAAAGATGTTCTAACGTCTGTACCTTATATCTTTCTCAATGGCATTTCAGCTCTGTGTCAGAGACGTTAGAGTGTCTCTAAATGTCATAGCGGCAGAACGTATATAATGTCACAGACGTTAGTGTCTCTAAATGTCATAGTGGCAGAACGTATATAATGTCACAGACGTTAGTGTCTCTAAATGTCATAGTGGCAGAACGTATATAATGTCACAGACGTTAGTGTCTCTAAATGTCATAGTGGCAGAATGTATATAATGTCACAGACGTTAGTGTCTCTAAATGTCATAGTGGCAGAATGTATATAATGTCACAGACGTTAGTGTCTCTAAATGTCATAGTGGCAGAATGTATATAATGTCACAGACGTTAGTGTCTCTAAATGTCATAGTGGCAGAATGTATATAATGTCACAGACGTTAGTGTCTCTAAATGTCATAGTGGCAGAATGTATATAATGTCACAGACGTTAGAGTGTCTCTAAATGTCATAGTGGCAGAATATATATAATGTCACAGACGTTAGTGTCTCTAAATGTCATAGTGGCAGAATGTATATAATGTCACAGACGTTAGTGTCTCTAAATGTCATAGTGGCAGAATGTATATAATGTCACAGACGTTAGTGTCTCTAAATGTCATAGTGGCAGAATGTATATAATGTCACAGACGTTAGAGTGTCTCTAAATGTCATAGCGGCAGAATGTATATAATGTCACAGACGTTAGTGTCTCTAAATGTCATAGTGGCAGAACGTATATAATGTCACAGACGTTAGTGTCTCTAAATGTCATAGTGGCAGAATGTATATAATGTCACAGACGTTAGTGTCTCTAAATGTCATAGTGGCAGAATGTATATAATGTCACAGACGTTAGTGTCTCTAAATGTCATAGCGGCAGAATGTATATAATGTCACAGACGTTAGTGTCTCTAAATGTCATAGCGGCAGAATATATATAATGTCACAGACGTTAGTGTCTCTAAATGTCATAGTGGCAGAATGTATATAATGTCACAGACGTTAGTGTCTCTAAATGTCATAGTGGCAGAACGTATATAATGTCACAGACGTTACCTCTAATATGAGGTCATAAAAATAATCTCTACACGACTTTCAGCCATTTTCTCCACTAAAGAAGTCCTCCTCACTACAACTAACACTTTGACCTTATGAGCTCTTTTTAAAGGTTAAGATGCTTTCTGAATAACTTTCATCTTTACTACGATCTTCTCATTCATTTTAAGGGAATCACCCACATTTCTATGGGGCTTTTTACACCTGGTCACTTCATGTGTTTCCTGTGATCAGATAGCTATCCGATGGTAAAAAGACCAGGTCTAAATGCCCTCCGAAACGTTTTCGAGACGGATATAAATCCGATTGTTCAGACCACTTCAGGAGGTGGTCTGGGACGTGTTTCAGATGAAACTGGACAGGTGTAAATGAATGTGGTTGTTCAAGCCACATACATCAGCGCTATACTCCTCCCAAACAGAAGTACGTCACTCGCGAGTGATTCACGAGTCGTGCATCCATAACATGGACGACACGCAGGCACTTATTGCTCTTTGGAGCGATGAACGCATCCAACAAAAGCTTTGTAAAACATATAGAAACAAAAGTATATTTAAGTATGTACACCAAAGCGTGTTCCATTTCAATTAACGTGGAAATGAGGTAAAATATATTTGCATTTTGGGTGGGAGTAGAAAGATCGGATTGATCTCCGATTCGCCGAGACGCATTTATGTGGTCTAATGTAAATGGAACAGTTTTAACAAATCAGATAGCTATGGGATCAGAGAAAACACCGTTTCCGTCCCTCTTTACACTACGCTAAGAATTTTTTACGGCTACGGGCTCAGGTTCTATGAGACCCAGTGTGGGATACGTAGCATAGAATGAACTTCGGTATAAATTTACATTCATCAGTCAAACAAACCAATCTTTTATTTATCGTAAAGACCGTAATGAAACGCTTTATGTTGTATGTGATGGTCAGGTCTCTGGAGCAGCTGCTAGTCTCACTACAGTGGGGCAGACAGCAAACCTATTACCCCAGCGCGCAGCCGCTCAGCACCGGAGAACTGGCTGCAGCCAATCGCAAGCTGGCTGACGCCATCAACTCGCACCTGCTGGGAAACACGGGCAAGAGCAGCAGCACGAGTGTGAAGAGCAGCTCAGTGTCAGAACTCTGCAACACACCGGCGGAGAAGATGGCCGAGAAGGTAGATGAGTATTTATCAGTCTGATAATAGCGGTAGTGATGCCACGTCTACGGTCTTGTATTCTTAATCTTAATCCGTGTTCCCAAATGTAGGTCCTCAGGATCCTGGATCCAATTTCCTGCCCCGACTCGCCGGGTGACTCGGTGGATCCTGACTCGATCGCCGTGTCTCCTTTCCTTCCTAATAAGAAAAGCATCGGACGTTTCCACCCGTACACTCGCTACGAGAACATCACCTTTAACTGCTGTGAGCGCTGCAGCGGAGAGCTGCTCGTGCTCTGAGACACGCTCATGTTAAAGCTATACTCCAGTCTGCTTTTTCTTTTATCTCCATCTACTGCTTCTGTAGTTTGGGATTTTTCCAGACAAAACACTTTGAGACCCGAGACCCTGTTTCACGTCTAACAGACGTCTAAGGGCAGAATTCTGAACTCACCGTCTGAGTTATGTTCATTTCACAAAGAGATGGTGAAGAACTGATGACAAAAACAGTGAGAGAGCGAGAGAGAGCGAGAGAGAGAATGAGTGAGAGCGAGAGAGAGAATGAGTGAGAGCGAGAGAGAGAATGAGTGAGAGCGAGAGAGAGAATGAGTGAGAGCGAGAGAGAGAATGAGTGAGAGCGAGAGAGAGAATGAGTGAGAGCGAGAGAGAGAATGAGTGAGAGCGAGAGAGAGAATGAGTGAGAGAGCGAGAGAGAGAATGAGTGAGAGAGCGAGAGAGAGAATGAGTGAGAGAGCGAGAGAGAGAATGAGTGAGAGAGCGAGAGAGAGAATGAGTGAGAGAGCGAGAATGAGTGCGAGAGAGAGAATGAGTGAGAGAGCGAGAATGAGTGAGAGAGCGAGAATGAGTGAGAGCGAGAATGAGTGAGAGCGAGAATGAGTGAGAGCGAGAATGAGTGAGAGCGAGAATGAGTGAGAGCGAGAATGAGTGAGAGCGAGAATGAGCGAGAGAGAGAGCGAGAATGAGCGAGAGAGAGAGCGAGAATGAGCGAGAGAGAGAGCGAGAATGAGCGAGAGAGTGAGCGAGAGAGAGAGCGAGAATGAGCGAGAGAGAGAGCGAGAATGAGCGAGAGAGTGAGCGAGAGAGAGAGCGAGACTGAGCGAGAGAGAGAGCGAGAATGAGCGAGAGAGAGAGCGAGAATGAGCGAGAGAGAGAGCGAGAATGAGCGAGAGAGAGAGCGAGAATGAGCGAGAGAGTGAGCGAGAGAGAGAGCGAGAATGAGCGAGAGAGAGAGCGAGAATGAGCGAGAGAGAGAGCGAGAATGAGCGAGAGAGTGAGCGAGAGAGAGAGCGAGAATGAGCGAGAGAGAGAGCGAGAATGAGCGAGAGAGTGAGCGAGAGAGAGAGCGAGAATGAGCGAGAGAGAGAGCGAGAATGAGCGAGAGAGAGAGCGAGAATGAGCGAGAGAGAGAGCGAGAATGAGCGAGAGAGAGAGCGAGAATGAGCGAGAGAGAGAGCGAGAATGAGCGAGAGAGAGAGCGAGTGACAGCGAGAATGAGTGAGAGAGCGAGAGAGAGAATGAGTGAGAGAGCGAGAGAGAGAATGAGTGAGAGAGCGAGAGAGAGAATGAGTGAGAGAGCGAGAGAGAGAATGAGTGAGAGAGCGAGAGAGAGAATGAGTGAGAGAGCGAGAGAGAGAATGAGTGAGAGAGCGAGAGAGAGAATGAGTGAGAGAGCGAGAGAGAGAATGAGTGAGAGAGAGAATGAGCGAGAGAGAGAGCGAGAATGAGCGAGAGAGAGAGCGAGAATGAGCGAGAGAGAGAGCGAGAATGAGCGAGAGAGAGAGCGAGTGACAGCGAGAATGAGTGAGAGCGGGAGAGGGAGAATGAGTGAGAGAGAGAATGAGTGAGTGAGTGAGAGAGAGAATGAGTGAGTGAGTGAGAGAATGAGTGAGAGAATGAGTGAGTGAGAGAGAGAATGAGTGAGTGAGAGAGAATGAGTGAGTGAGAAAGAGAGAGTGAGTGAGTGAGAGAGAGTGAGAGAGAGAATGAATGAGTGAGAGAGAGAATGAATGAGTGAGTGATAGAACGAGTGAATGAGAGATCGAGGGAACGAGTGAGAGAAAAAGAATCAGAGAGAACGAGACACAGAGAGAGACACAGAGAAAGACACACAGAGAGACACAGAGAGAGACACAGAGAGAGAGACAGAGAAAGACACACAGAGAGAGAGACAGAGAAAGACACAGAGAGAGACACAGAGAAAGGTTGGACTGTTTCTTTTATTTCTTTTTCCCCCTGTTCCTACGTCACATCATAAAGACTTTAATTCTTCTTTTGTTAATGAAGAAGACGAGAAAATACTGTGATGATGTCGCCTGATGTTTTTCTCTTCAATTAGGACATTTTTCCCAGAAACTTGAACTCGTCCTCATTCCATCTGTGTGCTGTAACACTGGGGATTGTTTTTGGGTGAGAACACAAGTCTGTTCTTACACTACACACAGTATTCAGGAAAGAAACCTATTATTGTATTAAACCTGCTGGAACCAGTCATTTTATTTCTGCTGATGTTTGTAAAACATTTCAATCCTCTTTGTACATTTTGTAACTGACCACAATACAGAGAGAGAGATTAGAAAGATCTTGTCTGAATTTTTTGCATCAATTCAACGCTGGTTAATCGGACAAAAAAAACCGAGTCAATCTCTAACGTGTAGCCAACAGAGTTAGTGAAATTCAGAAGGTTTCTAAAACTACACAGTGGAGGTTTGTGAACTCTCAACAACCCAAATGATTTGGTATAAAGAGGTTTAAAGGTGACTTCTTTCTTAAAAAAAACAAGATATGGATTTCTGGTCCTTCATTTCTTCTTCAACCACAAGAGTCGTGGCCCATGGATCCTGCTGATGTAGGTGAGATGTCCTCTAATGCCCCAGAAGTAAAAGGCAGTGTTCTAGTGAATACTGTACAAGTTCAGCAAGAGTATGATTTTATACTATACGTCAATCACTATTCGTCATAGATGAGATTGAAAAAAGGCAGAGCTTGGATACGTCGATTCAGGAACATTTTAATTGATCTAAGCAAGAAAAGGAAAAGATTGGAAGGGGGTGAGTAGCTGGGGGTTGGAAGGACGCTCACTTTCTGTTGACTGATTGTAGCAGCAACCAGTGTAGCCGCTAAGAGGCTGAGTAGAGGGAGGTAAAGATGACGCGTTTCTGTTGATATACCTTTCTTTTGAACGTTTCTTTTTGATTTACAGTTTTTTCTTTTTCATTTAGTTTATTTATTTGAGATGATCTTATCTTGTCATCATTACCTTTCTGTTAACATTACAATAAAACCACCTGTACGCAGCTGAAACGCGTCGTCTTTAACTCCCTCTACTCAGCCTCTTAGCGGCTACTGGTCGCTGCTACATAACGTTTCATTAAACATCTTGGAAAAATACGATTCCGTCTATTAAGTACCGAGTTGTTGTTTTTTTCTGCGACACAGCCTTCAAAACACTGAAGCAGATTTTTGTTTAAAGCTCATATTCGTGGCACTGAATTTATTTCTGGGAAAATACAGTGCAACATTTGTACCGCTTCCATTTTAAGATCTTGTTCTTCTGCAGAATCGCAGGAACAGCCAGAGTTTTTAGATTTCCTTACAGAGCAGGGATGTGGTAGACTAGTGGTTAAGGTGTTAGATCACTGACCAGAAGGTTGTGAGTTTGAATCCCAGGTCCACCAGGGTGCCACTGCTGGGCCCCTGAGCAAGGCCCCTAACTCAATTGCTCAGTTGTATAAATTAAATAAATTGTAAGTCAGTCTGGATAAAGGTGTCTGTTAAATGACAAATGTAAATGTTTAATATCAGACGTCTGCTGCGTGATTATGATGTAAAGGACTTTTGAACCACTTACAGCAATAAAGTGTTTATTTGTCAAACGTCGAATTTATTAGACAAGAGCAGTTTCTTTGTTGAAACCGAAATCATGAACGTTTTAAAGTTACTCTTCCTCCCACCAGTTCCTTTTACACTCTACTTTACTGCGTTCCTCCAGTTTGTTTTTCAGAGCGATCCGCAGTTTACTCGGTCCGGATCCGTTTTCCGATATGAACGTCGGTTTGGCTGCGACATCACGCGTGTTCAGGATTTTACGTCTCTGTTTACTCACAAATATTTGGCTTCGTCCTCCCTCTGTGTTCCCTCTGAACTCGTTCACCGGCTTACTGGCTTTCTCTGATCTTTGCACACTGTCTTTACTTCTTTGCTGATGGAAGCCATCGTGTTTTCTCTTGGGCACAAACTCCAGAGCTTTCTCCCAGCTGCCCGTCTCCTTGACCGTCAGCATGATGCGGATCATCTGGTCCAGCGTCAGGTTCTTGGCGCCGATTTCCCAGTGCAGGTATTCGTCCAGAGGCAGGCGTGCCGTGGACAGATTGAGGCGCTTAGCGTTGGCCAGAGAAATGCCAGACTGGATAGATCGGTCCACCATGGCGCCGATGATGTACACCTTGCTGTGGTCGAAGGTGCGGAGCACGTTGGGAGAATCGGCGGTCAGGTAGACGAGGTCGTCCCGCGGAAACACGTCTACGTGCCGCTGGCTGGTAGCGGTGATGAAAAGACGATCCCATGTCTCTTGGCCGTAACGTTTGAGGAGCTCGTGCTGGTAAGCGCCGTCTGGTTGCAGGTTGCAGAAATGTAAATGGAAGGGGTTTACAGAGCGCCTGTTCCAGCCTTCACTCTCCATTAGCTGGGAGATCGTGTTCTCCAGCTCACGCCTCGTCATGTGCTGGCCATAGCTCATATCATAGACCAACGGCTGGCCAAACTGCATGGCCTGAGCTGCTCTCCAGCCTAAAGCTCTGTCCATAGAACGAGTCCAGAACTGCATCAGATACGTGTTTTTGACTTTGGGTTCTTCACCGTCCTCCTCGGCGTCTTCCAGCCTGTCTGTCCGTCCTGCCTCCTCCACGTCCACTTCTGTCAACCTCTCTGCTTTCTTTTTTTCCCTTTTCTCTCTGTTGGCTTTCTTATGACCTTCTTTTATAGCCAGGTACTTGAGGTATTTTCTCTTGGAGGACTTGGTGGCGAGCTCTGCGACCGTCTCCAGTTGTTCATCTGTAATGTTTTCAGGGACCTTTTTTCCAGCTTGTCGCCACATGTCCACCAGCGTGCGGCTCGCCTCCATCAGAGATCCGTCTTTTTCTCCTGCTGAGGTTTCTTCTTCTTCTCTGTGTTTGGGTTTCTCATCTTGTGATGCCTGGGATCTCATCACTGATTTCCACACATCCAAGTCAAGCTCAGGTTTATGTTGAGGAGCATCAGATTTCAAACTCCATCCTGTACTCAGGGATCTGATTGTGCTGAGAGCTGAACAGGACACTGGAGGGAGAAATCTCCTTAACACAGCCACAGTATAAACCCTGACAATCATCATGGGCTATAATGACCTAAAGCTGCTTGATTAACCTGTTAAATCAGTAACACAAATATCAACACATGCTCTAGTCCTCTATCTCAGGTCACGTGGATTATCGGTGCATTAACGAATTTAGTCCGTAGTGAAACAAAAATACACGTGACATCATTTAATAATTTCCAACGAGCCACAAATCACAAGACATAAAAGTTACAAAACGTTTGAGGAGACAAATTGGCCGAGATAAAAATACGTACAAAAAAATACGTTTATTTATATTTTATTATTAAAAACATGTTTCTACACGGACGAAATTGAACGGTGCTGGTTGGAGGATTTCCGCTCAGAATTGGGCCGTGTTCCAAACACTGCACCCTCGAGGGCTCGTGATCCGTTTCACGTCTCTAACCGTCATAGTTATAATACTGTATACACTAGATGTCGCCTTGTATACGGCAGTTCATTGAAACCAATGCGTCAACTGAGCCGCCATCTTGGTACGGGGGACCCCCTCCTCTTAATGCATTAGCGTCAATGTAGGCAAAGAAATAAAATCACCATAAAACGTCATGAATGCGATTTCTAGTTTTTTTTGGTTCCAAATGTCAGACATGTATTTAACTTTAAGTCCAGAGAAAATTTAAGGTTTTGATATTAAGATAATCTATTTTTTTTTTTTACAATATAGTGCATAGTGCTAGTAGGTGTAAGTTTATTACTTACATTCTTCCACTTGAGTAAACTTCATATGAACAATCACTACTTACCTTATAGCCTACTGCATGTAACACTGCTACAATGGTGTGACTACATGTTTAAACATTTAAATTGTATTGGTTTATTAAATATGATACAAAACAAATATAAACAGCAAGTATATTATACATTTTTTTTATAAACATAAGATAAAAAAAATCCAAACCCTTTTCAGACATAATGTCATTAAATATGTCTTTAAGTGCAGTAACTTGATAAAAGAGCATTCTGCTTGTGTTAAGTCCAGGACAATCTAATAAAATATGTTTGACAGATAAGGGAATCTTACAAAACATACATAAAGTTGGGTTTTCACCTTTAAGCAAAAAAGCATGGGGTCAATTTTTAATGTCCTTATTAAGAGCTTCGGAATCTACAAACATTGTCTGTTTTCCTGTCAAAAACTAATGGGTAACTATCATGGATTAGCTGTGGTCGTTAACCAAGGACTAAAACAAACCAACGGAACCAGAAATATAATTTCCTAACATTCAATATCATAAAACACATTCTCACTTGTGTAATGTAATCACTTGCTGTCTGGTTTTTAGATTTCTTTCATGTGAACAACCAAATACAGCACAGAAGTCCGGCATCGTCCATGCATTTGAGGTAAAGGAGCACCGTACAAAGATGGCGGCGGTTTTGACGCAATTTTAGGACCCCAAGGCGACATCTAGTGTATATATCTATGTCTAACCGTACACGTCTATGGTCTCTAAAGTGCAGACTCTGAGGAGTGCAGGAGTGCGTAAGGCGCGATTTGGGACAAGACCGTTGTGCGTCGCCTTCTTCACGATGATTGGCTAGATCTCTAAATTCGATTAGATTATTAGCCAATCAGCGCGCTAGGACGAAGACGGTGCGACGAGTAAACGTTCTCGGTTTGATATCGAAACACTTGTGAAACGATGAGTTTGTTTTTGCCCAAATTGTCGTGCAAGAAGGATTTAGATGAAGTCATTAAAACGGTCGCTGAGAAAGTGCTGGTGTTGCGTTTTGGACGAGATGAAGACTCTGTTTGTATGCAGCTGGACGAAATTGTAAGTCGTGTGGTTTACTGTGTTATAACCTGACATACAGTAGAACCAACCAGTGTCTCCTCCTGTGTCCTCCAATGTCCCTCCTGTGTGTCCCCCTGTGTCCTTCCAGTGTCTCCCTGTGTCCTCCAATGTCCCTCCTGTGGCCCCTCCAGTGTCCCCCTGTGTCCTCCAATGTCCCTCCTGTGGCCCCTCACGTGTCCTTCCAGTGTCCCCTCCAGTGTCCTCCAATGTCCCTCCTGTGGCGCCTGTGTCCTCCAATGTTCCTCCCGTGTCCCCCTGTGTCCTCCAATGTCCCTCCTGTGTCCTCCAATGTCCTTCCCGTGTCCCTCCTGTGTCCTCCAATGTCCCTCCTGTGTCCTCCAATGTCCTTCCCGTGTCCCTCCTGTGTCCTCCAATGTCCCTCCTGTGTCCTCCAATGTCCCTCCTGTGTCCCTCCTTTGCCATTTATGTTGTCCTTATTTTTCTTTGCAGCTGTCCAAAACATCCCATAACCTGAGTAATATGACTTCTATTTATCTCGTGGACGTGGATAAAGTACCAGTTTACACCCGATACTTTGACATAAGTTATATTCCTTCAACTGTCTTCTTCTTCAATGGGCAGCACATGAAGGTGGATTATGGGTGAGTACAAACTCATTAAAGCCACTCAGCAGCAGCTGAAGTAAATAAATAAGTATTAAATCTCTGTAGCACAAACTCCTGGTTACTGTGTTTATAAACTCTAGACTTTGGAACATTTCATGACTCATTAATGCAGTTATGAAGCTGTGATGTTCAGAAGAAACAGACAATCACTAACCATTGGGTCTTGCTGCACTATTCCTCAAACTTCAGCTGAGTTTTGTTTTCAGTTACGTAAAGCTAAATGCTTATAGTGAAATCTAAAAACAAGTGCCACGAAGAACAAGGAAAGAATAATCTGAATTATTTTACCATTTCTTTATCAAATCTGTTGAATGTATCAAATATTTGTTGGTGTAACAAGCTCATAAACTTTGGGTATTTTTTTCATTTGAAAACACACATTTAATGACAACTTAAGACATCAACGCAATTTTATTCACTGAAACAAAAAGAATTTTTTTTTTAAAAAAAGGCAGAAACTTCCAGATTTTACAAAGAAAACATTTTTTTTTTTCCAGATAATTTCAGGATGAGGTTGTAGGTATTAAGTTGTGTGTGCGTTACATTTAGGTTGGTTCCTCCACATAAACAGATTATTTGGTCATGTGGATGTGAATTGTCCACCAACCAGATTATTCCTGGACACTGTTGTGCCTGTGATGGTAACTTTTCATTTATAGCTGGACTTTGGTTACAGCCAGACAACACATCAACCTATATAGTAGATTTATCAGAAGAAAACAAAAAGTGCAGATACAAGAAGAAATACAAGTATTGTTCTTATTTGGCTTCTGTATATCATCATAATCCTGTATTTTTCCATCAGGTCTCCAGATCATACCAAGTTTGTCGGCTGTTTTAAAACAAAGCAGGACTTCGTCGATCTTGTTGAGGTGATCTATCGTGGTGCCATGAGAGGAAAACTGATCGTGCACAGCCCTATTGATCCACGAAATATTCCTAAATATGATCTGCTCTACCATGGGATTTAGCTGTGAATAATTTCACCACAGATTTAGGGGCTGGGTTTGTGAAATGTACATTATATTACATGGATATGAAGACAAAAGTACTAGAGTTTGAGGTAAATGGTGTTTGAGGTATTCGTAAATCAAATGAATAACTTTGTAGTTATTTCCTATGGAAATGCATTTTAGATTAAAAAAAGTCATCATTCCCATATTAGTTGTTTTCATATGTGTGAATGATACTGTACCCTTTTGTTGTTTGAAAAATGTAAAGAATTAGCATTTGTATACTTGTTAAAAATGAGTAAAAATAAAACCCAATGGATAGTTTGGACGTTGTACCTGAAGTTGTTCAATAAACTAATTTCCACCAAATATTACACACTGCTTTTACTGATTTAATGACGCTTGTCCTATTTAAATTCACATCCTAGATACAAGTATCCACATTCAAGAAATATTATTGTTTCCATCTGTAGTGCTGCTCAGCTTCCTTGTGCTGAGGCTCCTGCTTCTAGTAACGATGCCGAAGGGTGTCGGTGCAACCGCAGGCCTCATCAGTTTGGTAAAGAAACGAAATATAGATTCCATACACACAGCAGGTGCTGTCTCATGGCACTGTGTCCCTGCTGACATCATCCTGCAACCAGCCTTTAGTGAACCCACCGGCCGATTCTTGGGCTTGCTGCTCAGCACCCATGTGCTGGAATGTACCTTGATCCATTCGCACCCTGAAGGTCCGAGCGGTTGGTGCCACAGGCTGTGTGAAGAATCGACAAAGGCCACATCACACCTCCGCTGTTGGATCTCTTCTAACCGACAGCATAAGAGATGAACAAAAGCTAAGCCTCCGTAACCATGTGCCACCACTGCAATTTGCTCTGCAGTGCTGTTTAACAGCAACTGATCCCAGACTTTGAGCACATGTTCCTCTGGGGTCATTGCACCTTCGTTGGGGTTCATCAACAAAACAGCACAGGATTCCCCCAAAGCCCAGCGAATGTATGGGATCTGACTTCCTTGCTCTAGACCATCATGGGCTACAGCTTTCCAACTCCATACACCACACCTTATAGTGCCTTTATCCTGGATCAGGACCATTAGCATCCCATGATTTTCCAAAGCCCCTGGACTCATGTAGACAAAACCAGGATCAGTGGCATCAGATTGGCTTCCTTTATCCAGGTACACTTTGATCAGGTTATACTCACTTTCAAGGATACCGTAAACATGCTGGGAGATGTAGCCACAAAGAGCCGCATGTTCCCTCATCGTCGCTTGGACGTCCTTGAGCTGGAACGAGAACTTGTAGGGTTTCAGTGTGTCTTTGTGACACAGACGTCCATCCTCGGCAAAGGAATACGGGAACTCTGACGGTGTTTTATTTTTTACCTCAGAACACCCTGACATCTTTACAGCCTGAGTTGTACGTGCACTAAACTGCATACAAAACCACTTTGGGTGTAATATTCTAGAAGGTAACAGATAAGTGAGGATGGAGTCAGGTTCCTTCTTTATGTTCTCAAACACACCTGATTCAAATCTCTTGCTAAGTGCTAATATAAATCAGGTGTTTACTCTGGAAAGCACTTCTTTCACCTTAAGCTGGAGGTTTAATATAGTTTAATATTGTGTTTAAACTTGTATCATAATTAAGACTCAAATCCCACAGAAATCCTGCTTATGATTAACATTTGCTTTGATAAAAGGAGGCAAGAAATTCTTGTTTTTTTGGTTTTCCTTCAATGTGACTTTCATGCACACATCATTCAGGCATTCATGTAATTAAGTCACGTCCTGCATCATAAGACAAATGTTTAATATCTTGTTAAAGATAAGAAGTCTGTGTAGTTTTTAATATGAGATCAAATGATTTGGGATGATTCTGTGAGAGAGAAAAATCTGTCTATGTAAACGGAACTTTGTTTCCCGGTCCTGGTTTTCAGCGGACGTATTTCAACGCTTCACCATACGTAGCTGAAGAAAGATGGCCGCGACCTTGTTGAAGGCGTGTTGATGAAATGGAGATGATTTTCTGATGTTATAGTTTAATCCTGTAACATTACAGTCGATCATGTTTGCGGTGTTTAGATGCGTGTTTTCAGGGCTGTCGAGCAGGACGTTAGAAGCTCCAGGTAAATAAACACTTGTTATGATTTATACGTTTTTTGTTTTTCTTTATGAACTCAAACGTTAAAGTGTTTTATAAGAGAGAATTTTTCTCTATGCTTTCCCACGTCCAGCTATAATGCAGCAGCATCACATTAAAGTGCTTTGTGCTGGGTTGAAGACTTATGATGTTCCTCCAGACTTCACTGGTAATGTTTATGGTCTTATAATAAATCATTAACTACATCATCACTGCACAGGAATCACATCATTTGGCTCTCATGATGATTTAAACTTCATTATGGTTCAGAAGTGTAACATAAAGACACTAAACGATCAGCATGTCGTTATTAATGATGTTTTAAATCACACTTTGTCTTGTACAGATTTGGTTTTACCAGAAAAGCCCAAACTCAAATTCCTCAATAAGGTCCCTAATTTAAAAAAGGCCAAGAAGGAGATGAAGAAGCTGCGTGACATCCAGGGTCCAGCGAATTCTGCTAACACGTTCAGATGGGGACAGTATGGCATTCTGGTCAGATTTATTTTCCCCCTGTAGACTGTCAATATATTCATTGCATGCTTAAAGGTGGGGTGCACGATGTCTGAAAGCCGATGTTGACATTAGAAATCACCAAAACAAACACGCCCCTAACCCAAATGGGTGTCACCCCTGTTTTGATAGCTCCGCCCACACATACATACGTAACCAAGGCAACTGTTATGGCGGAACCCGCTGGGGCGGCTGGCCGAGGGGATATTTTTATTAATAAATGAACACAATGAGTAATATTATGGTAATACACATGTGTTTGTGTAGAACTGTGTGTTGTACCGTGAAAGTTTTAGCTCCGTTTCACACAGAAGACGACGTTCAACACCTAGAACCCGAGGCAGAGGTAACGGCAGGTATCCACATTGTCAATGTTTCAATCACTTTCTGCTAATGTCACACATGCACACTGAACACTTTCTCCGCTGCATACTGACAAGACACGCCCCTTTCTGCTCATTGGCTACACGTTTGTTCTGTCAGTCGGCCCTGTTTTCTGAAGCATTTTTGAAACATCGTGCACCCCACATTTAATATCTTTCTATATCTATGTTCAGGTGAATGACTCATGTCGATGGATGAAGCTGTGACGCACTTGGGATGGGATTTTTGAAACACATGCTTTCGGTTTATAATATAGTGATTTTTTTTTTATTAAGGCTGTCCAGCTTGATTAGTATACATTTTGATTAAAGCTCTTTAAAGAAACATGGTTTATTTTTATAGGACACTGGTGTCGATCGCATCTTTTCATCGTGAGCAGAAACATTTTGGTGTCATGTGACTGTAACAGACAGTGGATGCCGTGTTGACAACCAAAGAAATGAAAGAAATAGTGCTTTACTTTGTTCTTACACATACCTGCTGCTACGTCAGGTGTGAAACTATTGTGAAATGTGTGACATTATAATGTTGTATTACAGGTTGGTGAACTATTTTCTGAGCAATCAAGATAAGACACAATCCATAAATCTCTAATTTCAATCATGTTCGTTCTATAAAAATATATAGTGTGTGTGTGTGTAATATATATATATATATATATATATATATATATATATATATATATATATATATATATATATATATATAAATATAATGTATGTGTGTATATATATATAATGTGTGTGTATATATATATATAATATATATACACACAAACACACAGTGGTGTGAAAAAGTGTTGGCTCCCTTCCTGATTTTTTTCACGTTTGTAACACTTCAATGTTTCAGATAATCAAACATTTAAAAATTAGTTAAAGATAACACGAGTAAACACAACATGCCTTTTTTAAATGAAGGTTTTATTATTAAAATCCAAACCCACTTGTTCCTGTGTGAAAAGGTGTCAAATTTTGTACATTGTCATGCAAATAAATCTGTCCCCAGTATGTCTCTTAAACCTACTGTGTTTTGTAGGCCATGGGTGGAGGCTATCTGCACTGGGGCCATATGGAGATGATGAGGCTGACTATAAATCGGCGTATGGACTCGCGCACTACCTTTGCCCGTTGGCGGATTAGCGCTCCTTACAAGCCCATTACACGTAAAGGCCTGGGTCAGCGCATGGGAGGAGGCAAAGGTGCCATTGATCACTATGTTACACCGGTAAAGAGCGGTCGGTTGATAGTAGAGGTCGGAGGTCATCTTGAACTCGGGGAAGTGGATTCTGTGCTTAAAGAAGTGGCAAAGAAGCTGCCCTTCCCAGCCAAGGTTCGCTTTTAATTTTATCTTTAATCTGTGAGTTTTCTTATAACTGCCCTTATGTGTCTTCTGTGTAAAATAAATGATTCTACAGGATGTGTTAAGCATATTGCATGCGGTAAAGTTTGAATGATTGCACTGAAGTGATGCTTGAACTCGGGTTCCTGTCTGTGTGGAGGTTTCTGTGTTGTCTCTTGTGTCTCCACTGAATTCTCTGGTTTCCTTCCAGACAAAAATGATGGAAAGGTGAATTGGTTTAGCTCTAAATTGCCACCGTGTGTGAGCGTGAGCATGTGTGTGTGTGTGCATGGTGCTTTATGACAGACTGGAAGGTCTCGCATCTCAGTGTGTGTGTTCTCTCCTGGGATCGGCTTCATCATGTGATTTTAATTAATGAAGTGAAAAACATCTGAGGCATCAAGATAAACGGTCCCTCGTTCATCTTCACTATCTGAATGACCCGGATGAACATGCACAGAAACTCCACACAGAGTCTATATCGTGTTTATAACTTCTCATCATTTGGAAAATCCTCATTTTCCTAACGTTTATGTGATCCTCATATGCGCTCATCGTCACAGTCACAAACACGATTGCTTTTTTTCTTCTGTGAGTCAAGTAGAGCGTCAGGTTTTTTTCCAGGTGGAACGTAAAAAAAATAAAAATGACACATCTTCTAGAATTTCTGTAGAAACCCAATCAGACTATGATTTTGAAATTCCTGACGTGTTTCTAGTTTCAAAGCTCGTCCAAGGCCGCGACTAACTTGTACACAGTGCTAATATATATATATATATATATGTATGTGTATAATGAACTTTTTCTAACACAACTTGGATCACAATTTGTGAAACATATTTTTTATTTCTTACAGTAGAACAGCTTGCTGTAAGGAATAAAAAATGTGTTTGATTAAAAAGATGATGGTGAAGATCTTAATGAAGATCTAGTTTTAAGTCCATGCTAAAGACCCACTTATTTTCTCTAGCCTTTTCATGATTTGCCCAGGGGTTTATGTCTGTTTACATCTGGTTTATGGTTTTATTTATCTCACCTTCTTTTACACTGGTTATTTGATTTTATTATTTATTGATTTTTATATATATTTACATATATACATATATTTTTTTAAGAATTCTTATTTTAGTTTCTTGAACTACTTTGTGCATGTGTGTATTCTTAAGCGTATGTGTGTGTATGTCAAACGCACTGTGAAGCACTTTGGTCAGCCATGTGGCTGTTTGTACTTGTGCTATACAAATAAAGTTGAACTTGAACTTGAACTTAATGAAGAACAAGAAGTTTATGCCAGAGACAAAATACATGAAGTACTTTGAATTCATTGGAGTCAGTAAGAACACAGGACAAATCCTGCTCCAGCATTTTATACCGTTTTCCCTTTTTGTAGTTTAAAAGAGGTTCCGCTTTGAATGTGTATTGAGCGTAAGAACTGAGTGTCTCCCAAATGGCTGGGATACACTTTGTTGTCTAGCCGGATGTCTTTAAATGTTAATCATGGTCATGTACACCTTGGATTGGTATTGTTACAATTGTTATCAACCAAATGGTCACTTTAAATGTTAACCACAGTCACATAGACCCTTTGTTAGTGGCCATCCTTGATGTCCTGCTTGCGCTCCCATACTAACGATTGAATCGAGTTTATTCATTTAGAGATCTAAACGTATTACCTTATGATACGTAAGCCTTTTTAGGAATGAGCTCTTTTAGATGTGTATCTTGGAGTGGAATCTGGTTGCAGTTATCTAATTTCTTGCAATGTGCACATATGAATGAAAATTAAAACTGATCCTAATCTTTTTGGTTTGACTTGTTTCTGCATCAGGTTCATCAGGACGACGAGGAAACATTGACGTAATTATTTGTTTACGGACGCAACGTCTGTAAGATATCGGTCTGAAAATGTTGTTTATTTAAGGGAACCTTTCTGAGAATCGTATTTTTGACACACGGATACAAAGTGAAAGTAAAAATAACCAAACCAGTTTTGATGGTTTTAACCAGATAACCAGACCAGTTTTCAAAAGCAGGCGTCGTTTATATCTATAAGCATGACTCTGGTTTCCTTATTGACCCAGCGATCTCTCGAAGGTTAAAAGTGTCCTGACTAATCCGACAGAATGGGCCGAAGAATAATCTATGAAAAAAAGAAACCTACACATCGGGATGCTTTCCCTGTTTATAGACGTGATCATGAGGCACATGGAGGTGTTCATGTTCTCCTGTCCATGTCCTGACAGGTCTTTATATTCAACTCCAACCTGTGTTTGTTTAGAATGTTCTCTGAAACATGGTGTCACATTTCGATGAACTGCACTGACTAATTGTCGAAGTCATACACAAGCGCACACAAGTGTGTGAAACGCCTCAGCCGCACATAAGCGGACTCCAGTCGAGTGTGACGGCCGAGAGAGAAACTTTAGGTGTTTCAGAGTAGACGGATTATATAATTTATATGGTTAGGTTCGTATATATATATATTTGGCCCAATTTTCAAAGTTTTGGCTTTGTATTTCATCAGAATGAAACCATCAGGATTAATTTTGAAGTGCAGACTTTCAGCTTCAATTCAGAAGGGGTTGAAGAAAAATATCAAGTATCAAAGGAGTGGCTACTCTTAAAAGCTGTAATACCAAAACCCTTCTTCCAGTTTGTACTTTCAGTTCATATCCATTATACAACTAGAGCTTGAATTTTGTTAAATACCTGAAAAAAATTGTCCAAATATATATACATGGACCGAACTGTAAGGGCTTAGGGGTGTGGTATATTGACGACAAATAATATCTTGATGTTACCTAGAATTTTGTTGATCTCCATAATCAGATGTTATTTTGCGCCATTTAAAAATGAGCCTAAGAATGTCTTATCTTGTACTAGCTTCCTTTCTACTTAAAGCCTTTTACCGAAGCCCTGCTATAAGGTGAATTGTGCCGTACAAGAAACAAGCAAAAATATGAACCTTGTAATAAGAAATTTCAATCAAACTTCTGTTTAAAAGCCGTACAAGAAAAACTTTGTAAACAAACAAATCGCTCCCTTTTTAAGTACTGTAAAATTTTCCAATGTTAAAAAAAAAAAAAAAAAAAAAAACTAGCCCTATAGTATTTATTTTAATTCAATGACTTCAATCTAACTTGACGTTATGTCCAATACTGCACAAAAAAAATGAAACGGCCGTAGAATTTGAAACGGATTCGTCAAAAAATATCGTGAGTAATCAAATGATCCTACTGTAAATAAAGTCAAGTATTTAAAGACTAAACGGTGAAATAGTCTTTATCATTTAGTCAACCGGACAGAGGGGACAGACTTTCAATGGCTCGAACTTTTTTTTTCTGGGTTTCTTTTGGATTCACACGTTTCTAGTTGTGCGATTTAAAAACCCCAGCAGTTCACAACATCTGTCTTGAGAGCAGCGTGTTGACATGTCACCTCTGCTTGAGGCAATTTACAAAGTCTTTGGAAATGTATTTCTTGTGTTTACCGCCAGTCAAGTGGATTTACGTCACTGTAGTAGCTCTGGATCTCTTTTTCATTAGCAATGTGCTGAGACTCGACTCTGAATTCCTGTGGTTTCTGGAAATAATCCTCGTCACCTGCTCCAGGTTCAGCTGTCATAGCCTGAGCAGAAGCAGTCGAGGGGTCTGGGGTATTGCTGTTGTCCTCTGTCACCATAGCCATGAGTTCTTCAGTTACAAGTCGCTTACCTGAGAGGACCGAGTGCTTTGCTTTCCGCCTTCAGAGCCTCAAGATCTTGCCATGTTGGTGCTTTTTTTTCTGCAGTTAAAACTTGACAAATGGCCTTTTCCTGCTCAAGAAACCTCTCAATCCTTCGCTGTCTTGAATCGCATCTTCTTGGTGACTCCCATCAGTTTCTGTTGAAGCTTCAGCTGCTCTTATGAATCAGCAAATGCTTGTTTTTTTCTTTTTCCAGCAGCGTTCAATGGCGCTATATGTTCTAGGATCCCACATGCTCGTCTCTGGAAAACATTTAAAAATTTAAAATAGACATAAAAATATTTCATTTGAGTCATTTGAACATTCAAAGTAAGAAAGTATGACATTTTATTTGTATTACAATTTTATATTATAATTATTATTATATTTTAACTTCTAATTTGCTTTATTTATTATATTGCTTAATTATCTCCCCCCCCCCCCGAACACAAAAAAAACAAATACCAGATCTGTTTTACTTACATTTTATTTTACAGAAGCACAAGAATTGATAACTTTTGGTAATATGAAACATGTGGCCAAAACAAGGAAGCCAGTTGTCTTCAGATTGCCTTCTTTTAGACCTTGAGCAATGATGTCACCTGTGTGCTCATGTGAAAGTAAGACTTGCAGACTGTAGCGTCGGAGTTGCCAGGTTTCATCACGGAAACGTGTTGTCAGGGATATGTTTGGTTCACGGGTTCAGCCTGACCACAAATTGGTGGTTGTGGCACAATGTATAGCTTTCTGCATTCCACGTGCAAGAATTTAACAACGCGACTTGTATTATTTAGGTAGCGCTGTTTGACTGAAGTATTTTCACCAAGTCAGTGTGTATCTCCGGTCGAACGTCTTTAAAACCAACTGTCTGAACCGCTCGAGATTTGATTGGTTTCTGAAAATGAGTGACGTTTATAATGATTGCACATATCGTTAAAACAACAATTACAATTTTAAATTTATTTATTTAAATTTATTGCACACGATATGGCGCACACCCCTAATAAGGGCACGCATGTGCATATTTATTTATTTATTTATTTATTTATTTATGTGTAGTTCTGTGTGTGTACATGCTTGTGTCTGTTTCACTTTATTACATACACTAAGCACATAATTATTTTTTATCTAAGCGCAATCTCTGGTGATCGATCTTGGTGTGTTTGTTGGTATCAGATGTCCTAGTTTAATTATTTCTCAACTGCTGATCTGGGAATTTCACATACAACACAATTGTACATTGGTGTATTGATCAGGTGTCCATGCAATTATTTGATAATTATTTATTTATTTATTTTTTTGGTGGAATACTTTTTGTTGAGTTTCTCAACATGGTGTAATGTTGTAACACTTCATTGGAGTACAAACTTTCTGTAAATTTGATCTGTGCAACAGTTGGTATATTCATAGTCTTTTATATTTCTTCCTGTTCTTTTGTATCTTCCGAATATTTCAGCAAATGTTTTTTTTCCCCATACAGGTGGTGAGCAGAGAGAGTCTGGCTGCCATGCAGAAAGAGCAAGCTGAGAGAGAGGCTAATAACCAGAACCCGTGGACCTTCGAGAGAATAGTGAGGTCTAACATGCTCGGCATCCGCAAAGTCATCAGCCCGTTTGACCTCCACAATCAAGGCCGCTACACCGGAAAGTTCTTCAATCCGGAAAGAGTCTGAGCTCAAATGAAGCATGATGGGCTGGAAAACATCAGCTGAACTCAGAAATGTGTGAAAAACCTTGTGTGAGATTTATCTGCACACTGCATCCTGTGTTAGATTATGATCACACTCGGGTGAAAAGACTCGTATATCGTATCACGATGCGGTTGCTGAAGGATCAGAAGAATACGAATGTTGTAGGCCAACCATTGTGGCACAAAGTGTTTCACAATGTTTTATATATTAAAGCATACTTACACCGAGCCTCGGTTATGAATCTTTTAGTAAAGTTTGTGTACATATTTGTTTAAACCGACCTGAAACAGTGAAGGATGAAGCAGAAAGTCAGACCAGAAGTCATTTCGACTCACTTTTATGCCAATAAAATACTTAGCAGTGGTTACAGATTTAATCAGGGTTTGTCTTATTTAAAATAATAAAAGTAAAAGGAAACCAAAAGATTTGTTTTCCTGAACCGTTAACCAATTAAACACAAAGGGTGATCTGGTGAGAGATACAGTCTCTAACTTTTAATCATAACATTAACAGAAAGCTCCATACAATAAGGTGAGGCTGTATGACAGGCTGTAGAGCCTTTACTAAAATAAAAGAAAAACATGTATTAGGATAGCATTTAAATCCTTTGTATCTGTTCATTTTCACTCATTGTAAAGTTTCAAAGTCACAGAAATTCAAGACCCGATCAGAGTTCTTAAGAAACGAGTGAATTGTTTCACTCTGACCAACCGTTATTCCACAGTTTGTGCTAAACCTTAAATGTATAATAGAGATTAGACATAGGATAGAAATAAACTCTCCTCATTGAGCCGAGTATGTATTTTGATGTATGACATGGTTACGGTTGTCTGGTGATTACATTATGATTACAGATTATGGCCTGTTTGGTCCTGCTGCTAATTTCTCAATGGATGTAAACGGGAAAATGTCACAACATGTACACAGGAAAGGTGAAAAAACTAAACTCACACACTTCATCATTCTGAAAGATTTCACTTTGATCCATGTCTTTGAGTCAGCATGGGATTAGATAGGTGCTTAAAATTCTATAAATGTAAAGACTAACTAGTAGCTAAAGGACTTTAAATCCATCCACTGCTGCTCACATCAGATGGTGTGAAAATTCAACTACATCTATACACAATAAAGTCAGTGTGTTGGTGGTGGTGGTGTTCTTCAGCTGCTCCCTGTTTGGTGACACCACAGTGGCTCATCCAAGCCACATATTTGTTTTGGCACAGGTTTTATAACGCCACCCTTTCATTTTATCCAGGCTTGGAACCGGCACTGAGAGTTAATCCCTTAGTGTTTGGGTTGGTTCCCTGCCAGGGAATCAAACCTGGTCCACTGCAGTAAGGCTGCTGAGTGTATTGAAAGGTTGTTAATTATGAGCATCAAGATATTGGTCATAATCCAATTAGGACCATCAGTAAGCCTTTCTTTATACATTATGGATATTTCACAGCAATATTTTGTCTTCATTCAGCCAGCCTCAGAATCAGCACATGAATCTATTGTGAAGGGAACTTCACGTAGAAATAGAGCATCAGGATGGGCCAGGTATGTCTGGAGGCAGAGAGAGTCAGGATCAAGCCTGCATAGAGCAAACAAAAAATATCCACCTCCTCCCATTATGTTTTATTAATGAATATTGGTCTTCCTTTTCCAGCATGCCTAACAAAAATATAATTTTTGTTTCTGTGTAGTAAAAATGCTACTATTTTATTGTATTTATTGTATTAATTATTATTTGTATGATTTATTTATTATTAAATAATAGTATTTGTAAGTTTGTTTACAATAATTCTTGGACTTTGGGATAGTTGTCTTGAGACTGTTTTTTGGACTCGAAAGCATCTGCATGGCTTCCCCTGTTTAAGTTATTATATGGGCACGGGCATCACAGCGTCCTATATGTCATAAAGGAAAGTTGGGATAAGGGACCTTCTAAGAACAAAAAATAAAATTCAGTATGTTCTAATCCTGGGTAAAACTCCACACATTGGAGGCCCATGAATGGCAGTCCTGTCTTTGGACTGGAGCTTGTGTTATTATCCACATCAAGCTCTAAATTGCTTGATAATTAAGGGCTCTTTGAGTTCAGGGGGTGAGTCAAGGGCATTGATTATGAGGTAAGGTGAATGGACAGAGGTGGTGTGTGGCAGGTTTACCACATTAATGTATCACCATTTTTATAAATTTACAAAATCAAATATTTAATTTGACTACCTTTGGCTTCAGTCCAGCAGCCTTTCTTACACTTGCACAAAGTCAGTGATTTTGAGTTATAGACTCAGGTGTATGATTAACTAATTATACCAAGCAGGTGCTAATGAGCATCAGTTTCCTATTTAGGTTGAAATACAGCCATTAACAAAAACAGAAACAGATGGGAAGGAGGCTTAATACTTCGTGAGGAACATCTGCTACTAAGGTGAAAGATGTTGTGGAAGACGTCACAGCAATAAGACCAAGGTAGTTATACTGCATCAGTAAGGTGTCTTCCAGGCAAAGATTTTCAAGAAGGAAGCACAAAGATACAGGCAATGTTGAGGATTATAGGTTCAATAATTGCTTAAAGAAACTTGCAGCAGATGAAAGACACATAATGGTTATTTCCCTTCAACATCAGGTGTCCAGCAGTGCCATCAGCAAAGAATTGGTGGAAACCAGCGGGACCCAGGCATACCCATATACTGTCCGGAGAAGTCTGGCCAGAATTGGTCTTCATGGACGAATTGCTGCCATAAAGCCATATATCTGACATGGAAAAAAGGTTGTCACTCAACTATGCATGGACTGATAATTAAATTTGGAAATATTTGGCTGCAGCAGGGGGGGCACGGTCCACAATCATCTCCACTGTCTTGGGCGTGTTCAGCTCCAGGTTGTTAAGACTGCACCAGACAGCCAGCCGTTCAACCTCCAGTCTGTAAGCAGACTCGTCCCCGTCCTGGATGAGGCCGATCAGTGTGGTGTCATCTGCAAACTTCAGGAGCTTGACTGAGGGGTCATTAGAGGTGCAGTCGTTAGTGTACAGAGAGAAGAGCAGAGCGCCAGTGCTGATGGTGCGGGTGCTGGATATGAGTTTTCCCAGTCGCATTAGCTGCTGCCTGTCTGTCAGAAAGCTGGTGATCCACTGACAGACAGAGGAGGGCACAGAGAGCTGGGTTAATTTGGGCTGGAGGAGTGATGGGTTGATGGTGTTAAAGGCAGAGCTGAAGTCCACAAACAGGATCCTCACATTCAGCCCTTTAGCAAACAACCTGCCTCCTGCTGCAGCCATTCATTCATTCATTCATTCATCTTCTACCGCTTATCCGAACTACCTCGGGTCACGGGGAGCCTGTCCCTATCTCAGGCATCATTGGGCATCAAGGCAGGATACACCCTGGACGGAGTGCCAACCCATCACAGGGCGCACACACACACTCATTCACTCACGCAATCACACACTACGGACAATTTTTTCCAGAGATGCCAATCAACCTACCATGCATGTCTTTGGACCGGGGGAGGAAACCGGAGTACCCGGAGGAAACCCCTGAGGCATGGGGAGAACATGCAAACTCCACACACACAAGGCGGAGGCAGGAATCGAACACCCAACCCTGGAGGTGTGAGGCGAACGTGCTAACCACTAAGCCACTGTGCCCCCCGACGTTACGCCCACCACTTGTCAGTCAATACTAATCAAGTGGACACTTATTGTATTTACTGGATCAGTTGATCAGTTGAAATTTGGTATGGTGCATCCATCAGCTCATATTGAACTTTAATCTTTGCTGAATTACATGAAAATCACGGCCATTTTCAGCTTATTAGGGTTCATTTAGTATTAGTAAAGCTAGCTAATAAATACAAGCACTTATTATTGAGCTATCATCACAAAACAAGGTTCTTTGTATCCTGGTTATATTTATTGTTTTCATTTGTTTATCTAAACCATGTAGATACAGTATGTTGTAGTGATGAATTCTTTATGGTTTAATGTAGTGAGACCCCCCACGTGTACACATACATGAGATACAAGACTCCATCAGATACAAAGGAAATAAGATGAATCTTGCAATACATTTAATCATGCATTCAATTAATTAGATCCTTCTGACGCCAATGTTTGTTTTCATACAACAACCCGATGTCCAACGTTACCACATTTATTTAATCAGCATTTATTTTAGACCTTCTTGATATTGCCTTTATCATGATGACCTTCTCAAGATGTCTTCCGGAAGTGTACGTTGTACACTGCGCATGCGCACAAACTTTTTTTTTTAAAAAACAACCGCGAAACCGGTGAGTATGTCAACAGAAACGGCTAATGTAGAATAAAATTTATTTTAGAATACATAAGATAGAACATATAATAAAAATATGTATATGTGACAGAATTGACCGTGTATTTGACACTATATTGTAGGTGAAGTATTAACTTAGCATGTTTTGTTAACTTTATTTAGCTAGATTTTGTAATCATTTTTCAAAAGTCCGATATAATAAAAAACCCACACACGCATTTAAAGGTAAATATATTCCCTACGCTTATTTATAACAGTGTGTAAAAAATCTCTGTCGTGTTTGTTAGCTTCTTTGCACAAGATGAAGCCAGCTCGAGGGTCGTCGAGAGCATCAACACTGGGTCCTAAATGCGCAGGACGGAGAGGAAAAAACTTACAGCAAGTAAGACTGATTCATTACTACTTAATCTGGCCAAATTGTATTGTTATCGTGCAGATAAGATAACAGAGATTTTCTGTACTTTAGAAACCAGTGCCTGAGGGTGAGAGCACACAAGATAACACAAGAAAGAAAGGTGAGTTTGGAGACCCTGCTGTTAGTATAAACAAGAAGGAGTTCATTTCTATTTTAGGTAGAACTCAAAATTACTTGCTTTACTATTTACTTGTGCTGATAATATGCTGTGTATTGTTCTCGTAAGGACACAGCGTTACTAAATTGCATGTGAACACAGGACACGGTTTGGACAAACATTCAACAGTGATGATGTGAATCAAGTCAAGTAGCTTTTATTGTCATTTCAACCATATATAGCTGTTACAGTACACAGTGAAATGAGACGTTTCTCCAGGACCAGGGTGTTACATAGAACAAAGACAGAGCTAAGGACTTAGTAAGTTAGTCCTAGATACATAAAGTGCATCTGTGCAACCTGGTGCAAACAGTGCAGGACAAGAGACAAACAAGACAGTGCAGGACAAAAGACAAACAAGACAATACAAAAAAGAGACAATAATCAGAAACAGCTCCAACCAGTGTAAATACTGTATGTTCAAACAAAATTGCATGTGCAGAAATACTGGAATGAACAGTGTTATAGCAGCAGTTACCTATCAAGGTGCTGTTCCACCTGAACACAAACATGGTGGGGATTAGAAGTATAAAAACCTTAAGCTAATACACTATGTAGACACCTGACTATCAGGCATTATAACTAGCCATAGAAATTTACATAGAGTATAACCATTGCCTTCATTTTTCTGGGACATCTTTTTATTAGATGTTTGTGTTTCTACTAAAGATTTGCGTTCATTCTACAAGAGCTACAAGAGCATTAGTGAGTCGCTGATGTCAGATCAGGAAGTCTGGGGTGCGATCAGTGTTCCAGTTCATCCCAAAGGTGTTGAGTGGGATTGAGTCAGGGCTCTGCAGGACACTGGAGTTCTTTCACCTTCATCCACTTGAACACAATATGCCTCTATTGGGCTTTGCTTTGTGCACAGGTGCATTGTCATGCTCTAACATGAGTTTGAGCCTTGAGTTTGAAGGGAAATTGTAAAGCCACGGCATTGTGAAACATTCTGTAGAATTGTGTAGCAACAGAACCATGAGGATGATTTTCAGGTGTCTAAAGAATTTGGGCCATACAGTGTAAATAATGGATCTTGTACCTCTTTTTCCAATTTCCATAACTTTGAGGAACGCAAGTTATGTATATAAACATTATATGACCCAGCAGGAGGTGAACACAGCCTCAGGGTCATTTTGTGTATCCGGTTTATGACGTTCATATGAAACATCCTGTTTTTCTGGACGCATGGTGTTTGGTACAGCAGCATCTACACATAAACATTTTATGCTGTAGGTCATATTTCCCAGTAAACAGGATGTTGAATTGTGCAACTGATCTGCAGTTTGAAATAATTTAGGTCTGTGTGCAAAGACCCTACCACAACCAACCCAAAAACAATCTTGACTTTGGCCAAATGCCATTAGATTAATATTAAAATAAAGTAAAACAGATTTAAGATTCAAAATATTTATTTGTCACGTACACAGTTATATACTGTATACAACTTGCAGTGAAATTAAAATCCGACTCCTCCTAGACTGCGCATAGAAATAGACTACATTTAAGAACTAATACAGCTTGTAAGTAGACATTTAACTCATTTAAATACTGCTACATGTTAGTCCTGTTAACCAGTTGTTTTTCAATTAAAAATGTTTTTTCTGCAGAGCTGAGAAAGGTGAAAGGTCAGGAAAAATGGAAACCATTGGACAAGTCCTCCATCAGGGTCATCGACAACATGCTGAGTTTGTCAGTACTGTGAGCAACCTAATGACCTTTTTAGAAATAAATCACTAGCTTTATTCATTTTCAGTATCAGAGTGTCTATTTTGCTTTTATAGATACGTCCTTACAAAGAGATCAAAAGAAAAAGAGGAATTACAGAAGCACCTTAATTCCTTGAAAGACCAGTAAGACACATACTTAGTAATCTGCGATCATTTTCTTTCTCTGATATATTTCATAGCTGTTAAGTCATTAAAAAAATGTATTTATTAATTTATTATTAAAACTGAGATTTATTATTATTTCAGGTTCCTAGCTAAATGTTCTCAACTCCCTGTGCCACCTCAGAAACATGGAAACCTGATGCGCTTGTCCCAACAGTTCCACACTGAGAACCAGAAGGTTAAGCGTGGCAAAAAGAAGATTGAGGCATTAAAGGTAAAAGAGTAAAAAAAGTAGTTTTTTTAAATTGTCATATATTTAATGCGTATCTGTACGCTGTTCTTTGGTGGTCCCAGTGACAGGATCCTGTACTCTCATTGACCTGGCCCTGGTTTGGGGTCCTGAGATAACTGGTTCTGTAGGTGCTTGTTGGTAAGAGCGGTAAGCAGAGAATAGCATAAGAATAGCACAAGAACAGGTCAAACTGTTAGCTCAGGTAGCTACTCTTTGTACCCATGGTAAGCAGGAAAGCATCTCAAAGCACACAGTAACAGCAGATGATCACACCGGGTTCCACTGCAGTCAGCAAACAACAGGAATCACTCAATTGGAAATTTTGCTTCCTGACGTATTGCACACACTTGTTATCGCAGCGTCGGTGGTGATATTAATGTGCAACATCCAGTAGTGCTCTGCTTTTTCAATAATGGGTGTTTTTGTTTGAAGGAGCGCAGCCAGGAGTTGGTTAGCCAACTGGAGCAGCTGCAAGGAAAGATGGACCGTTTGGAGAATGAGTGCAGGATCATGAGGGACAAACTGGAGGAAGAAGAGTTAAAAGCACAAACGGTATGTACTAAAAGCAAAGCTACAACAAATGCATTTTTACTGCATGCTCCAGATTATCCATTGTTTTTTAATTTGCATTAATTTTTATTAGATTATTTATTAGGGGAAGTCGTGGCCTAATGGTTAGAGAGTCTGACTCGTAACCCTATGGTTGTGGGTTCGAGTCTCGGGCCGGCCACGACTGAGGTGCCCTTAAGCAAAGCACCGAATCATTCACCGAATCATTAGAAAGTTTTAGCCAAATATTTAGATTTTTTTTTTATTATTGATTTAGATTCTTCAAAATGATTAATTTTATTAAATATGTCGAGGTTTTCGTTTATTTAAAAAAATAATGCTGACTGCACATTTCTTAGGCAGTAAAACACATCGTGTAATAAAGTGCCATTTATTGTAGAGTGAAGTCTCAAAAAAGTTTTAGAGGAATTTCTTTGTTCAAAAAAAAAACAATTCAGAAGCTTATTCTCTTCAGAGACGATGTACAGAACTCTTTTTTTAATTATCCAAATAGTGCGAGTTGTAGGCAGACTTTTCATGTATTGGTGTTATGAATATAATCAGTAGGAAGTTATTATGTTTATCAACATCTGGCAGATGTCATGGTGTCTTCATTACTTGACTCCGGTTAGCAATATTCATTCATCTTCTACCGCTTATCCGAACTACCTCGGGTCACGGGGAGGATACACCCTGGACGGAGTGCCAACCCATCGCAAGGCACACACACACACACTAGGGACAATTTTCCAGAGATGCCAATCAACCTACCATGCATGTCTTTGGACCGGGGGAGGAAACCGGAGTGCACGGGGAGAACATGCAAACTCCACACACACAAGGTGGAGGCGGGAATCGAACCCCGACCCTGGAGGTGTGAGGCGAACGTGCTAACCACTAAGCCACCGTGCCCCCCCCCGGTTAGCAATATTTTAAAGCATAATCCAACTCGTAGCTGACATGAATTATTTATAATGAGTCTCTGCTGTTGGTGACATAGTTGAGAATAGATTTACTAGTAAATTTAGCTC
Source organism: Tachysurus vachellii (assembly GCF_030014155.1). NCBI lineage: Eukaryota > Metazoa > Chordata > Actinopteri > Siluriformes > Bagridae > Tachysurus > Tachysurus vachellii. The sequence goes on along the minus strand of NC_083483.1, from coordinate 5,546,559 downwards.
AGTTGGTGGTGTTGTAACATGCCTTAATCACAAACCTCAGATAAAGGAGATGTGTGTATATAATACCCGGTAATGGGTACAGAGCATTCCAGACATGTTAAAAACTATAATTTGTCAGTTTGTTAAACGGTGTCTTTACTCTGGATGGGATGCAGATTTTTCCTTTATGTGAAATCAAGCCATAGTCAGGAAATAAAAGCTGCTGCAGGTGACGGTGTTGGAGCTATTCTTAAAAGTTGGATCATCAACAAAGGTTCTTCCATAGACTTGGTTGAAAAAAAAAGAAAGAAGAAGCTAGCTTTCTGTCTCTAAGTCACAACCGTCTATAACAATAAAGCACACGTTACATCATGGATCCCACAATCGGGGATCGTTCACTGATTACTTGTGCTGGTGTAACATTGGTGTCTCACACACGTTTCTTTTTATAGTTTATTCAGCTGGCCGAACAAGCTGTTCTGCGTCTTCCTGCTTTACCACGGTATCCTGAAGATGAGCTCACGTTACAGGTACAGAGTAATAATAATTCCTAACGATTGAAGCGTACGATGCAGAAGCCACAGTGTCATTTTTTTGCATCATTCTATTTGAAATATTTTTAAATGACCTGGGGATTTTCCTTTCTGAAAATACAGAAGCATACTGCGCAACCTTTTTATTTTGCTTGGGTAGCAAAGATAGCAGTAAGTGTGGAACTTCATTTCACACTTTTTTAGAGATCTAAACCACAGCTAAAGCTTGGACGTGAAGTCAGTGGTGCTGAACAATCATAAAAGAGGAGGTTTCCTGTTTTCACATGACACACATCCAGTATATAGTAATGATTACGTGATGATAGCGATGCTTAAAAGTACATAAAGTTTGGAATAACCGGAACATTCTAACAACAATTAAATGTTTTTCTTTTTTACACCACCGTGTCGAGTTCTAATGAATAAATAAACTGTTGCACTGCAGGATCCATGTGACCAAACTTTCAGAAATATATGAATAATTATCTGATTAGAATAAGCAGTTACTGAAAGCGGGTGAAGGAGGGAAACAAGAAACATCTAATTAAAACGCTTTAGAATAGGATCTGGTCTGAATATTTTTATTTAGGCTACGTAGCCTATAGTCGTGTTACACAGTTTCCCAATTCGGTCTAATATCGTAGATCCAGCACAGCAACATGCAGATAGTCTGAGTCATCCCAAATGCTTTTAAATGTGTCCCCGGGCACCGCAGCATAAATGGCTGCCCACTGCTCCGGGTGTGTGTTCACGGTGTGTGTTCACCGCTGTGTGTGTGCACTTTGGATGGGTTAAATGCAGAGAACTGAATATGGCTCACCAAACTTAGCCGTATGTCATGTCACGTCACTTTAAACACAGTAAGGTCCATGTCGATATTTAGTGTTTTAATGTGGGCGGTAGCAGCAGGTTAAAGTGTTTAAAATTAAATGTTAAAATGAAATAAAGGTTAAAATGAATGAATTGAGTAACCGCTTTAACCTTATCAGGGTCCTGGTGGATCCAGTGCTGATCTAATCAAGGTTTGAGAATAGATAGTAATCAAGAATTTGAAATAATCAAGATGCGAATGAAGTCAATCTTTAAAGACCTTTATTTATTTTATTTTCTAATTTTTTTTAATTGGTGTAAATTAACATGATTGTTAAATATAAGAATAATTTATGTAATAAATATAAATAACATGGTCATTGAATACAAAACGGTTAACTCAATAGTTATTTTAAGCCCCTTTGAGTTTGGAACAAAATATGGAAAATGCGTAGAAAGCCGTTGTACACAATGGTGTACTTCCAACATTGTGGCAACAGTTTGGGGAGGAACCACATATGGGTGTGATGGGCAGGTGTGCACAAACTTTTGGCCATACTTTGAGCTTCAGTCCTGTTTGTTACCAAGTCAGTAACTGAGAGCTGGTTTATGAGGTTCACTCTGTCTGAAATTTTGCCAATCATCGTATGTGGAAATCATGTGTTTGAGCAGGAACGAGCATAAGAACACACTGTCCAAGATATCTTATTTCTTCACAGTGGAATTGACTCCAGCATCTTAATAGGCAGCGTGTTAAGATGCTTCAAAGTAGATTTTCACGTAGGCTGCACAGTCTAAGAGTTTATAATTCAACAAAATATAGGATTTAATAATCTACCCAATTCTACAATGTGTTTTACTGAAGTCTAAGGCGAGACCAAGGTTCTCACACAGAGTTAAAATTGCAACAAGGGATTCTTGTGAAACTAAGTGACATAATTTTTATTTCTAAATCTCTGCTAATCTGCTACAGTTAACAACATCGTAAGATTGTGTAGAATTGATCGCAAGATAATTTATTGTTGGTAATTTTGTGTAACATGCTAAACATTTTTTTCACATCCAACATCAATCTCCTTTAAATGGAAACCTGCCAAGAGCTACACGAAGCAGCAGCACCAGCCACTAATTTCCTTTATATGTCGCAAACTAGAAACCAAAGTGTTGCTGCAACTCTCTCAAAACTGAGAACTTCTGCATTATTGCCTGATCACTAATGCCTTGTAATAACAAAGTCTTGCGGTTTGACTTTGGAGGACTGCAGTGTAAGACTTTTTACACAGTCACTGCTAAAGGAAGAAGTGCTTATAAGACTATTGTAATTTAGCGCTGGGTCGATTGGTTGATTTTGCATTTGATTGGTCCATCAGGAGAAGATCATGAAAGCAGTGCCTGATCACAAAGCTGTCACGAAAGCACTTCAGAAAAGAAAAGTCACTGCGGACGTAAAAGCCTTTTTGGAGTTGGCGCATAAGCAGACGGATCACCTGTGACTCATTTCGTAACTCCAACAAGTGGATCATTGTTTTCTATTTGTTTTTTGTTTTGTTTTCAACTCGAACTGTAACTTTTTTTTTTTTTCTGGTTTAAAACAGTGTTGTCTGTTAGAAATGAACATGCTTGTTAATTTCAATAAGATTAGCGTTCATATAGAATTAACTCCAAAGTCACTGATATTCAACACATGCAAAAATAAAATAACAGCATTTACAGACAAGGGAATTTTCACACTTTTTCTTGTCCAGTGTATAAATAAATGACTGCATATTTCCTGGTTAAAATGATTGTAAATCCCGAAACTTGTTATTAATCCTACATTTGCAAGACATGTATTTGTTTCACTAGTATGGATGTTTTTGCTGTATATGGTTTATACTGATACTCTGATTGTAATCGTAAATGATTATTAACAGTCGGACAATTTTAATTAAATAAATAATGCTGTCCAGTTCTCACAGTATTTTGCAAGTTGTTTCAGAATTTTAATGAGATTTGTAACATAACAATAAATTTTGAACGTTTTCATAGTGCAACGCAATACACTTAAGCGTATGTTGATGCATAAACTTAATAACCTTAACACAAAAGGAGAAATTTTGCAGGATTTTAGCCCTTGTTACATACATCTCTACTCAGAGGCCGATGCTGCAGGGCTTTATTCCTTCAGTCTTTCCAGTCTCTCTCAGCTTTATCTGTCACAGCTATCTTTCCCGATATCTCCACTGTTTGTACACTTTATTTCTTATTAATGTGACAGTAAATGTCACTAAGCTGAACTCACAACTATACCTTTGTGAGTGAGTGACCTTTTCTTTTAAGTATAATTGCAATGAAGATATCTTAATAATTAAGTCTGAACATTGACCCTGCAGCTTGAAGAGCATTGGGGGAAATCTTAAGAGTTCACATTATAAAAAACACAAGAAATTAATATTTGAAATCCATTTGCTGTCTCTTACATCCTTAGCTGGTCAGATAGACTTCTTTCAGGAAATGGTTTCACTTCTCGGAGTTTTGACCACAGCACAGCTTTCTCAAGAGTGCGCAAACTTTTGAAATATCCATTGTTGAACAATAATTTGCATTTAAATCTGGGAGTCTTTTCTCCGCAAGGACTTCCTGCGCAGGGATTCGGAAACATCCTCGTTAAAGACTCGCACGATGGTCGATAGCAGCGAGTCACGGAGAGTGCGGCTCAGTCCGCGAGCAGCAAACACGTACAGAATTGGGTTGAGTGCGCTCTTGATGTACACAAAGAACAGGGACACGTATATGCCAAATTCTGCTTTTTTAGAAAGATTTTGCCAATCGTCCCGGCTACTAGCCAGTGCTTTGAGGAAGCGGCAGGTAAAGTATGGCACCCAACAAGTGAGAAACATTAGCATGGTCAAGAAGAGGATCCGGTAGAGGCGGCTCAGCCTCTGTGCTGTGTAAATAGATCCAGTAGGGGAAGTAGGTGAAGAGACGGGGGTGCTGGACACTGACGTCTCGGACCTTCTTGCGATAACAATTACAGCCAGGTTGCAGGATAAGAAAATTACCAGTGGAAGCAGGAAACCTGCCACTGACTCCAACACAAACAGCAGTGTTTTTCCAGTGTCCTTAACATTCTCTTTACAGTGGGTCTTGTTGCGTATATCTTGTATTAGTCCGGCAGCTGTAATGTAGGGCACTGAGAGCGCACAAGCTAATGCCCACTGCAGGATGCAGACAAGTGGTACCACCCAGCGGGGCCGCCTCATTCGAGCCCAGACAGGCCGTAATATGCACAAACACCGTTCCAATGCGATGGCACTCAGCAAAAAGGCCCCTACATATAATCCTAGGCAGCGCAGGAACATAATCAGTTGGCACACAGGCTTTCCAAATGGCCAGCTCATGTTGTTCAGTAGATAGCCCAGCATGACTGGTGTACGCATAATTAACATTAGGTCAGCCAGAGCTAAGTTCACCACGTATATCCGGAAGCTTCCAGCACCCTGTGTTTCACCTCCTATGGAGCCACTTCTTCTTCTCTTGCGGAATCCCAACACCCAAACCACCAAACTGTTCAGAGTTACACCCACCACGAAGATCAACACCGTCACTATCATCTGCAACACCTGTCCTGCATCCATTGGATATCTGGGGAAAGATGATGAGGCATTTTTTGGCATTGCTATTACATTTTTTTTACTCCTTTAAAATGATTCATTTAAATTTTAATTAATTTAACACTGGATATTTGTGATGTGTGATGTCTGTTGATCATTCAAAGAAAAAAAAAAAAATCAGATTCTTCCTTAAACCTGAGTGTGACTAAACCCATACTCATGACTGGAACATTGCCAGATGGCAGTGCAACACACACTCTTTGTTAACGGATCATTAAGGATTATAATGCTTTTAAAAGAATTGCAATCATTGAGGCTTTTTCCAATTCCGCATACATTAAAAGCCATAATCATAAACAACGTCTTTCAAATGGATGAAAATGTATTTTAAATAACACTACTGCTGTGAACCGGTGTCCCGTCCGGGGTTAGATTTCCCGCCTTGTGCTCGATGTTAGCCAGGCTCAGGATCCACTGCTACAGGAAGATGAACGATTGAATGATCTTTACTGACATATTAATATTTGTTAAAGCCCATCTAAGTAAGAAAAATAGCACAGAATGTCCTTCTATACTTACTGTTCTTAGCAGAATGAGTTAAAGATATTGTGCAGACTCAGGATTTTCTATAATATTTCATGCCCTGTGGGTTGTGGCTTTGACGCTAAAAGACTTCTTTCAGGCAGCTGATGTGTGTGTGAGATATCAGGTCTGTTTCTTGTTGGAAGTTAAATTCACTACTTACATACATCAGTCTTTTGTTATATAACAGCAGTTTGAAGATAGACACCCTAGATAAGGACTAAACATTATAAAAACAAACATTCATTTAAAGGGCATCAATAATTTCAACATAGACGATGCTAATATTTTTAAAGGAGCATGTAGAGAATGAATATGTAAATATTTTGTATATTTAGTGAGAAATTTGAAAGAATAAAATGTGTTCTAAAGATCAGAATTTTAAACCTTGGTTATTTCTAAAGAAATAAAAAAGATGTTTTGGAATGAGCATAAGTCAATATTATTGTAAAGTCATTGGCACTATAAACTGTCTACACTATAAACAGCAGGTATCCTGGGCAAAGTTGTAGTTTTTTCCTGCGCAAAAGTTTTTTAAAATGTATGTTGTAATAGAGCTTGATTGATTTTTTTTATTTGCATAAATACCACTTTGGTTAGTTCTACAGTTGCTTTCAAGTATGTGTGTGTGTGTGTGTGTGTGTGTGTGTGTGTGTGTGTGTGTGTGTGTGTGTGTGTGTGTGTGTGTGTGTGTGTGTGTGTGTGTGCGTGCGTGTTTCTCAAAGGAATGCTAACCCTTCCAACTCAGGCTAGAACAAGTTCCAGTAAAAGGACCTGCTGTTCAGCGCCTGTCTACACCAATCCAAAACACTACAAGAACACACCTTAACACGTTTACATAGACTCGCACGTTCTCCTGGCTCACCTTGGGAGAAATGCAATATCTCCCCAATATTCAGTTCTTAACACAATATGGTTTGAATTATACAGAGAGCATGTCATAATCTTCTGTCATGCTTACCTGTAACTGTAGCAGTCTGCCTGTGGATGGAGACGGTGATGTTACATGAGCCAGAGTTAGGAGAGAAAACTCCACAGTGTATATTTGTCAGGTGGGGGGTGGACAAGAGCAAGAGCTGGTATAAGAAATGAGAGAGGGAGTGTTCTCTGTTACTATCGACGAAATCATTAGAGGCGTGTTAAAGAAAGCCTTCATGCCCACGTAGACATGTTCCTTCCTCTTTAAATATTGCAGCAAGCTGATTGCAACACAGACTCTGATAGCCATCAGGTGCTGTGCATGAACGTGTTCCTGTCTCTCCACAATGACACTTCTTTCTTGGTGGTTACATTTATTAGAGAGAGTATATTCTTATATTTGTTTGAGGAACAATCTCAGACCGTTGCTCAGTGGTTGCTCTAGAACACAGTGCACCATGGATAACAAACCTGTTCCTCAATAGCTGGTCTTTTCCCCTCCAAAGCATGCTCAGCTTTTGGGGGGAAAAATATACTGTAACTTTCAGATTAAAAACTGTCACTTGGGTCAGTTGTATATTGTACTTTATACTATATATATATATATATATATATATATATATATATATTTATAATGCTCTCCAAAATTATTGCCACATTTCATAAATGAATGACTGCTTAACATTGACTGCTGATATATTGTTTGTACTAAACATTTGACATGCTTAAGAAAATGTTTTTTTATTTTATTTTAATTAATTCATTTATTTTTTACTATTTATTTAATTTTTTATTTATAAATCTGTCTTATCTCTGCCAGGAACTTTAGCATCAGTTCATCACATATAGAGCTTTCATCTTATCTATAGAAATTTTTCCACATTAAAAACTGTCACTTGGGTGGGTTGTATGTTGTACTTTTTTTTATATATAATGCTCTCCAAAATTATTGCCACCTTTTTAATAAATGAATGACTGCTTAAAATTACACACCATAATTCAGCTGTTCTAACAAAAAAAAAATAATTAAAGCTACTTTATTATTTTTTTTTCTATCAATGATATATTGTTTGTACTAAACATTTGACACGCCTAAGAAAGCCTGGTTTTATTTATTTATTTATTTTTTACTGAGTGTTCAAGAAGTCTTGTGTTGCCTTTGCTGCACAAATCAGGTAATATGTACAAAATACATAATCATGTCCTCATGACGACTCATGATCGATGCGTCCCACATCACAGTAAGGACAACGGGGAGAAATTTCATTCATTTAAAATCTTTCCAATACTATTCAACGTAATTGTTTTACCAGTACAGCACTCTTTCATGTACACTATAATACTGGACAGTGAGCCAGTACACAGTGGGATTAGCATCTGAACTTCATCTGAATAAATATCATGCGATCTGAAGATATCAAACTCTCAACTAACTGATATGTCGCTGAAATATAAAAGTGTTCTTTTCTTAATCTGTGTCATCTCTGCCAGAAAGTTTAGCATCAGTTCATCACATATAGAGCTTTCATCTTATCTATAGAAATTTTGCAGAAAGCATGCAGAAACCTAAGAATGTAAGTGGCCTTTGTTTATTTCATGAAGGATTGGTCCAAGTTTCTTTGGATGAAAAACAGTGCTGTTATTTCCTACAGGCATCACAACATATTAATTTTCAAATCATATGGAAAACACCACTTAAAAATGCTGTAGAGACTCAAGAGTGTGCAGGTGAGATGGAAAATATCAGACATAAATGTGAAAAGATTGCATCAGACATGCAGCTTACACATTTTGCAGAGCTGTTTTTCCCCCATAATACACGCTGCAAATGAAGCTGTTGATATCTGTGATATTGACTCTCAATCTGTGGAGGAAACCACTTCCCCCTTTAACACATTGCTAATCTTTTAGCATGTGTCTGTAGCGACAAAGATTTCTGCCAAGAGAAATGGAGAAATTTTGATAAAAACTTGGAACTTTGGCCCCAAGTCCAAATACACAAGTAGAAAAAAACACACTACAGGCTGATCCAACTTTGATGTAATGTCCTTAAAACAAGTCAAAATGAGGCTCATTAGTGTGTTGGCCTCCACGTGCCTGTATGACCTCCCTACAACGCCTGGGCATGCTCCTGATGAGGTGGCAGATGGTCTCCTGAGGGATCTCCTCCCAGACCTGGACTAAAGCATCCGCCAACTCCTGGACAGTCTGTGGTGCAACGTGGTGTTGGTGGATGGAGCGAGACATGATGTCCCAGATGTGCTTACAGTAATTGGATTCAGGTCTGGGGAACGGGCAGGCCAGTCCATAGCATCAATGCCTTCGTCTTGCAGGAACTGCTGACACACTCCAGCCACTTGAGGTCTAGCATTGTCTTGCATTAGGAGGAACCCAGGGCCAATCGCACCGGCATACAGTCTCACAAGGGGTCTGAGGATCTCATCTACCTAATGGCAGTCAGGCGAGCACCTGGAGGGCTGTGCGGCCCTCCAAAGAAATGCCACCCCACACCATTACTGACCCACTGCCAAACCAGTCATGCTGGAGGATGTTGCAGGCAGCAGAACGTTCTCCACGGCGTCTCCAGACTGTCACGTCTGTCCCGTGTGCTCAGTGTGAACCTGCTTTCATCTGTGAACCCCCACCTGTGGACGTCGGGCCCTCATACCACCCCCATGGAGTCTGTTTCTGACCGTTTGAGCAGACACATGCACATTTATGGCCTGCTGGAGGTAATTTTGCAGGGCTCTGGCAGTGCTCCTCCTTGCACAAAGGCAGAGGTAGCGGTCCTGCTGCTGGGTTGTTGCCCTCCTATGGCCTCCTCCACGTCTCCTGATGTACTGGCCTGTCTCCTGGTAGCGCCTCCACAGCTCGCATTGATGTGCCATCCTAGATGAGCTGCACTACCTGAGCCACTTGTGTGGGTTGTAGACTCCGTCTCATGCTACCACTAGAGTGAGAACACCGCCAGCATACAAAAGTGACCAAAACTTCAGCCAGATTGCATAGGAACTGAGAGTGGTCTGTGGTCACCACCTGCAGAACCACTCCTTTATTGGGGTGTCTTGCTAATTGCCTATAATTTCCACCTGTTGTCTATTCCATTTGCACAACAGCATGTTAAATTGATTGTCAGTCAGTGTTGCTTCCTACGTGGGCAGTTTGATTTCACAGAAGTGTGATTGACTTGGAGTTACATTGTGTTAAGTGTTCCCTTTATTTTTTTGAGTGTATTTTGATGGTAACATTTCAAATATGAATATTGATACAAGGGAAAGAATTTGAATACATTTGAATAAGCAGTTAGCACATTAAATAAGGGCTGTGGTTTCTTGTTTTGATTTTGGTCCTGATTTTTATCAAGTTTCTATAAGTGTATCTGCATGTTTCTTTCTTTCTTTCTTTCTTTCTTTCTTTCTTTCTTTCTTTCTTTCTTTCTTTCTCTGTCTCACATGCACACACACCTTTTTCAGCAGTGTCTCTGCAAAGAAATGCAATATTTATGTACACACTAATAATCATTTTATTTAAATAAATATATCATAGGGGGGCGCGGTGGCTTAGTGGTTAGCACGTTCGCCTCACACCTCCAGGGTTGGTGGTTTGATTCCCGCCTCCGCCTTGTGTGCATGTTCTCCCCGTGCCTCGGGGGTTTCCTCCGGGTACTCCGGTTTCCTCCCCCGGTCCAAAGACATGCATGGTAGGTTGATTGGCATCTCTGGAAAATTGTCCGTAGTGTGTGATTGTGTGAGTGAATGAGTGTGTGTGTGTGTGTACCCTGTAATGGGTTGGCACTCTGTCCAGGGTGTATCCTGCCTTGATGCCCGATGATGCCTGTCCCCCGGTCCAAAGACATGCATGGTAGGATGAAATTGTCTGTAGTGTGTGATGGCGTGAGTGAATGAGAGTGTGTGCCCTGCGATGGGTTGGCACTCCATCCAGGGTGTATCCTGCCTTGATGCCCGATGACGCCTCAGGCACAGGCTCCCCGTGACCCGAGGTAGTTCGGATAAGCTGTAGAAAATGAGTGAGTGAGTAAATATATCATTTTTAGAACAATATTTTAATTACATTTCCCATTCAGTGTATTAGGTGCACCTGCACATTCAGACGGTACGGATGATGAGATGAGATGATATGAGATGTACTGTTACTCTTATATATATATTCTGATATTATTATTTTATTTATTTATTTATTTTTTATTTTAATAATTGTGTTTTGGGAAGTGTGTAAATAACCTATGTAGCATTTGAAGGGCAGTTCTCAATTAAAAAAAAACAAAAAACATTTTTTTATTTTATTATTTACACTGACCATGCTGTTCCAAAATTCACACCCCTGACTCTTAATGAATCATGTTTCCTTCCTGTGCCTCAGTGAATGTTTACAGTTTTTGTAATAGCTGTATACGAGTCTCTCAGTGTCCTCAGTATGAAATGATGGATCTGAAGAAGTTATTGGAAAAGGGAACAAATATGACTGGAGGATTTTCCTTGAAGAACTCTTAGCAGTTTTTACCGGCTCAGGACAAACGAGAGACTGATGAAGAACTCTCACTAATAATAAGCACACACACAGAACACACAGGGTTAAGAGTCAATGTGATGTAAAACTTTTGAACTGGTTCCTTTGTGTAAATGTATATAGTCTTGTGCACTGGATGTAAACATAATAAAAGAGTTAAAAAAAAGAATTTAAAAAAATTAAAGAAATCTTAGGTTCTTTATCTGCTGGTTGTTGTCAGATGAAGCTTTTTTTAAGGGTCTGTAGTTTCCCTCTTTATTCTCTGAGATTCAGCCAACAATGGAGGGGATCTGAGAACTTCTACAGATCTCAGCAGTTTCTAAAATACTCAAACCAACCCATCTGACACAAAAAAAAACATTTCATGGTTAAAGTCACAGTTTTTCCCCATTCTGATGTTTGATGTGAACATTATCTGAAGCTGCTGCCACATGATTGGCTGACTGATATGTTGTTTTATTAGTTTTATTACAAAAATAATATTATATTTTTGAAAAATATTTTTCTTTATATATATTTTTTATTCTAGATTTTTATATTTCCATAAAGCAGCTTTAAGACAATGACTGATGTTAAACCGCTATACAAATAAATTAATTGAATAAAAAAATTCCCAAAAAATAAAAGGTTAAAAGTGAGTTTAAGTGAAAACCTGAAACAATTTAGAGTTTTGATCTCAGAACAAATTAGCAGGCAGTTTAACAGATTAACTATGTTTGACAGTAGAAAGTTATCCTTGTTGAGACAACATACTGAAAACACTCACTCTCTCACTCATTTTCTACCGCTTATCCGAACTACCTCGGGTCACAAGGGAGCCCTCACGGGTCACAGGGATCTCAGGCGTCATTGGGCATCAAGGCAGGATACACCCTGGACGGAGTGCCAACCCATCGCAGGGCACACAAACACTCTCATTCACTCACGCAATCACACACTACGGACAATTTTCCAGAGATGCCAATCAACCTACCATGCATGTCTTTGGACCGGGGGAGGAAACCGGAGTACCCGGAGGAAACCCCCGAGGCACGGGGAGAACATGCAAACTCCACACACACAAGGCGGAGGCGGGAATTGAACCCCCAACCCTGGAGGTGTGAGGCGAACCTGCTAACCACTAAGCCACCGTGCCCCCCATACTGAAAAACATGAAATGCAGATGAGATATGAATCTCTGATGCCTTCTAGTGGCTGATTTTTACACTTGCACACATCAGTCAATCAAATCATTTTTTTCTGCACAGTCTTTATTACATGTTCTCTGTCAGTCCTCAGATTTTCATTCATTCCTTCATATTTGTGACAATTTTTTTCCCATGTTGAATGAAATTTAGTGAAATGAATAATTCACTAAATAAATTTTAACAAATTCCATAGGGTCATCACACATAAAGGAACTGTTCTCTATCTATCTATCTATCTATCTATCTATCTATCTATCTATCTATCTATCTATCTATCTATCTATCTGTCTGTCTGTCTGTCTGTCTGTCTGTCTGTCTGTCTGTCTGTCTGTCTGTCTACCTGCCTGCCTGCCTGCCTATCTATCTATCTATCTATCTATCTATCTATCTATCTATCTATCTATCTATCTATCTATCTATCTATCTATCTATTACTTAAGACATGAGAAAATTTACTCATGGAAACAAATTTGATCTGTTAGACAAATTAATGCTGATTAATTTAGACACAATCTATCAAATCTACAGTTTAACACATTGTGGCAATGCTTCTATATTCTAATAATTGATTAATTGATTTTCTTTACAGATCTGTAAATTCTGGAGAAAATTACTTCAACCAGATGTTATCTCAGTAATACCCATTAAAGCCCACTGTGTGTTTACGGCACTGGTTGACTCACAGTGTCATCAGTTGCACTGAAATAGAAACATCACAAAAACACAATTCTCAGAATAAACAGTAAGCAACAAATCATTTTTTGTAAATGATGTATGATGAAGTTTGAAACCAGTCTGGAAAGTTTTTCTATAAAAATATTTGGTGTGAATTTTTTGACTTTTCCCATTACTTTGGGAAGTGATGAATTTTAGATAAGTGTCAGACATTATGCAGGAATTGAAAAAAGGACAAGGACATCAGCACTAGTGTCAAATCTTCATTTTAATATCCATGAAGCAATAGCATATTTACACCCTGCTTTCTGACCAGCACCTGGGTGATGTCGTCCAGCATGGGCTGTGACATGAATTTGTCTGGTTTCAAAGATGGTGGACCGAGCAAAGTAGAAAAATTGGGACTATTTAATTGACTCTCAACTGAAATGATAAAGATGCGATGGACCTCATGATGCTCTTAAGATAAGAATCTGAAAAATAACTGATGCTAAACATATTTATGGACTGATAGTGAGGAACGGTTTTAAGATAATTGACCTATGATCATAAAACCTGCTTCTAAATCCTGCAATTCTGCCAATAAAAAAAAAATTAAAAAAAAATTTGTGTGTGGGTGCACAAAATTAACATCTAACTGAACAGTAACTGTATAAATCACTGAGAATAGGTTTAAACAAATAAATATTAAAGTAAAATAAATCATATCAGAGGTAAGGCTTTGGTAAAAATCAGTAAAAAAAAATGTTGATTGATTTGTGAATACTGTTTAACAGTAAGTTGGGATTAGTTTACTTTCCTCCTGCCTTTAATTGGTTTAACTGGTACGAACTCAGCTGAACAAAGTGTTGGTTTTCGTTGTTATTTGCCTCATGGGTTAAAGAAATATTTTATTTTTGTACTCTGTAGAAAACTTAATCTGAGAACAGCACATTTGCAGCAAAGGTTAATAGTTTATTGAATTAATTCCTTCATTCATCCATTCATTCTTTTATTCATTTATTCACACACACACACACACACACACACACACACACACACACACACACACACGCTCATATCCAGAGTGACATACATTTATCTCATTCATACAACTGAGCGGTTGAGGATTAAGGGCCTCACCCAAGGGCCCAGCAGTAAAACCTGGACATCTGAAGATCAGAAAAATATCTCCTGAATTTTTTCGAATCTTCAATTGTCCTATTTAGGTGATACTGTGCCTCGGTATCCTTAGATTCCTCTTCTCGACTGACAGGAGTGGAACCTGATATGATCTTCTGCTGGATCTCATCCATGCCAAGGTTCTGAAACGTAAAGCTGAGAAGCTTCTCTGCTCACCACAGCTGAGTGATTATGTAGCATAATGTTACTTTAACCTTTATGTCAGCTGAACCAGTCTGATCTCTGTCCTCTCTCAACAAGGTGAATTTACTCACTGACCTCACTTTACTTTACTCACTTAACCATTAAATGGTTTCTTTTTCCCCTTCAACATTCTGTGTAAACTCTAGAGACTGTTGTCTATGAAAATCCCAGGAGATCATCACTTTCTGAACCGTGCTACAGTCAGTCAATGAAATCAGATTTTCTCCCCAGTGTCATGTTTGTGAACAAACACGTATCCACGTGATCGTATGCATTGCACTGCGTTTGCATTGTAATGTGCCACACGTTCAGTTAATTAAACAGGGATTCTTAATAACGTGGTGGGTGAGTTTACAACAATGTTCTGGTAACTGGTGGACAGGCTGTGAGAACAACCCTAAAGTAAAAAATTGAAATCTGATGAATGGAAACATTCTCAACTCAACTCAAAACGCAGGACGAAGAACGGGGCACACATGTTTTAACGTCTTTTTCTTTTTTTAGGTCATAAGCATGCATTTGATGTCAATAGGGAAACCCACCTGTGTTACAAGATGGTGCTTCATCTGGATATGAAGTGAGAATGTGAATACGAAAAACTCTTCCATTCTGACTAAGAAATTCTCCACCTCACTCAAAACAAAAGTATTATGCTAGTTGTTCTGATAGTCATTTTTACTTTATAAAGAAACATTGCCTCTAATTCAGAGCAATTCAATTTCTAAGAATTAAAAGGGGTTGTTTGGAGGGTTACTTCCATTCCACACATGAGAATTTAATTAAATTTGATTTGTTGAGCACTTTTAACTTTTGACATTGTCTCAAAACAGCTTTCTAGAGTTTAGAGAAAGTTTAATGATTTCATTTTGAATTTATATCGAATGAGGAAGCCAGAGGAAAAGCTGAAAAGGAAAAACTTTTTTTTTTTTTTTTTTGTGTATCAACATAATTTCTGAAATAATTATAAATTTAATTCATAAATAATACCTTCATTCAGGAGAGCATCTATTGCTTTGATTATTTTTTTTACACTCATTGTTGAATTCATCTGTATTTTCTCAGTCTTGTTGGCCCAAAAAGTCCTATTTCAGCTTAGCAAAGGTCATATTCATATATTTTATATGACCTTTGCTTAGCTAAAACTTTATGTGGCATTCTTAGACATTATGAAACCATTTCAAAGACTTGTACTTTCGTGTCTAATAGTTTCTGCTTTATGTCATTACATATAGAACAATGTTTCATTCAGCTTGTTTTCCTCTAACCTTCCCACCATGCCTCTGGTTTACTGTGAATGCACCTACGCATTCTCTGAATCTCTAGAATAAAATTAGACAGGATCAAAGACAGGATGTTCAAACTTTTACTGATATAGAAACAGCTGAGCACTCAGACAACTGCATGTTTCCTGTTCAAATGAACACTGAAGAGGTGTTCTTTACTTTTTTCCATTTTTTTTTCTTTCTGATTACGAGTACGGCGGCAGGTCCTTAGTTTAAGGGAAAGTTCATGAGGAGAGCAGCTAGTTTATTCTCTTTATTACTGTTTATTCTCTTCTAAAGAATGGTGAATAATTTAAGGTTTGTGTTGTGTAGCGCTCGTGTGGACAATCCCTACTGACAATAACTGACCCGAGTAACAAGTCATGGTGACTCACTTAATGCCTAACTACTTAATTATGTGACTTTACAAGTGGAGGAGTGTCCAAATTTTAACATATGCCATAGGGTCATCACATATAAAGGAACTGTTCATTATCTATCTATCTATCTATCTATCTATCTATCTATCTATCTATCTATCTATCTGTCTCTCTGTCTGTCTGTCTGTCTATCTGTCTGTCTGTCTATCTCTCTATCTGTCTGTCTCTCTGTCTGTCTGTCTGTCTATCTGTCTGTCTGTCTATCTGTCTGTCTGTCTGTCTGTCTGTCTGTCTGTCTGTCTGTCTGTCTATCTGTCTGTCTGTCTGTCTGTCTGTCTATACTGTTTAGCTTCAGAGGTTCTGTTTACTTCATTTCACTGTAAAAAATCATTATGATTGATTGATTGATAGATTGATTGATTGAAATTTTGTCAGCAGTTCCTTTCGCATACAACTTTTTTAAACAAATTTATATAATATATTTAACAAATATATCCTGATTAATATGCTTTCTACAGAAGTTTTCAGTGTCAGTCAATATTTTTTTCTGCCATGAGAAATCTTCTACGGTGGCCGGGAAGTGCAAAACACATTAACAAATCCGAAAACACATTAACAAATCCCAAAACACATTAACAAATTAGAAAACAAATTAACAAATTAGAAAACAAATTAACAAATCCCAAAACACATTAACAAATCCCAAAACACATTAACAAATCCCAAAACACATTAACAAATTAGAAAACACATTAACAAATTAGAAAACAAATTAACAAATCCCAAAACAAATTAACAAATCCCAAAACACATTAACAAATTAGAAAACAAATTAACAAATCCCAAAACAAATTAACAAATCCCAAAACACATTAACAAATCAGAAAACACATTAACAAATCCCAAAACACATTAACAAATTAGAAAACAAATTAACAAATCCCAAAACAAATTAACAAATCCCAAAACACATTAACAAATCAGAAAACACATTAACAAATCCCAAAACACATTAACAAATTAGAAAACAAATTAACAAATCCCAAAACAAATTAACAAATCCCAAAACAAATTAACAAATCCCAAAACACATTAACAAATCAGAAAACACATTAACAAATCCGAAAACACAACGACAAGTCAGACAACCCAGAAATGGTAGTGTATCGTTTTTGAATGGAAACTTACCGATCATTGGACAAGACACCTGTCACTCAAGATATACAGGTATGGAATCTTATGTGGAATGTGTAAAGTTCTCCGTTTAAATAAAGTTTTCCGTTCAAGAAAATAACAATTAATCCATTCCATTCATCCATTCCAACTTTTCCCTGCGGCAGATTGTTGAACTTCATGTACTGTATACTTTGAGTGACAGGTGTCTTGTCCAATCACAAACTATACCAACCGCTTCCGGGTTGTCTGAAATGCCGTTGTGTTTTCTGATTTGTTAATTTGTTTTCTGATTTGTTAATGTGTTTCGTGCACCGATTCAGACAACCCAGAAGCGGTAGGTATAGTTTGTGAATGGAAACTTACCGATCATTGGACAAGACGACTGTCATTAAAGATATACAGGTGAATGAAAGGTGTCTCATCTGATGATGGTAAGTTTCCATTCACAAACTATACCAACCGCTTCCGGGTTGTCTGACTTGTTAATGTGTTTTCGGATTTGTTAATGTGTTTTGGGATTTATTAATTTGTTTTCAGATTTGTTAATTTGTTTTCGGATTTGTTAATGTGTTTTGGGATTTGTTAATTTGTTTTCAGATTTGTTAATTTGTTTTGGGATTTGTTAATTTGTTTTGGGATTTGTTAATTTGTTTTGGGATTTGTTAATGTTTTTTGGGATTTGTTCATTTGTTTTCAGATTTGTTAATGTGTTTTGGGATTTGTTAATTTGTTTTGGGATTTGTTAATGTGTTTTGGGATTTGTTAATTTGTTTTCAGATTTGTTAATGTGTTTTGGGATTTGTTAATGTGTTTTCTGATTTGTTAATGTGTTTTGGGATTTGTTAATTTGTTTTCAGATTTGTTAGTGTTTTGGGATTTGTTAATGTGTTTTGGGATTTGTTAATTTGTTTTGGGATTTGTTAATGTGTTTTGGGATTTGTTAATGTGTTTTGGGATTTGTTAATTTGTTTTGGTATTTGTTATTGTGTTTTGGGATTTGTTAATTTGTTTTCAGATTTGTTAATGTGTTTTGGGATTTGTTAATTTGTTTTCGGATTTGTTAATGTGTTTTGGGATTTGTTAATGTGTTTTGGGATTTGTTAATTTGTTTTGGTATTTGTTATTGTGTTTTGGGATTTGTTAATTTGTTTTCAGATTTGTTAATTTGTTTTGGGATTTGTTAATTTGTTTTGGGATTTGTTAATTTGTTTTCGGATTTGTTAATGTGTTTTGGGATTTGTTAATTTGTTTTGGTATTTGTTATTGTGTTTTGGGATTTGTTAATTTGTTTTCTAATTTGTTAATGTCTTTTGGGATTTGTTAATTTGTTTTAGGATTTGTTAATTTGTTTTCTAATTTGTTAATGTGTTTTGGGATTTGTTAATGTGTTTTGGGATTTGTTAATGTGTTTTCGGATTTGTTAATTTGTTTTCAGATTTGTTAATGTGTTTTGGGATTTGTTAATTTGTTTTGGGATTTGTTAATGTGTTTTCAGATTTGTTAATGTGTTTTGGGATTTGTTAATTTGTTTTGGGATTTGTTAATGTGTTTTCAGATTTGTTAATGTGTTTTGGGATTTGTTAATTTGTTTTGGGATTTGTTAATGTGTTTTCAGATTTGTTAATGTGTTTTGGGATTTGTTAATTTGTTTTGGGATTTGTTAATGTGTTTTCAGATTTGTTAATGTGTTTTGGGATTTGTTAATTTGTTTTCGGATTTGTTAATGTGTTTTGGGATTTGTTAATTTGTTTTGGGATTTGTTAATGTGTTTTCAGATTTGTTAATGTGTTTTGGGATTTGTTAATTTGTTTTGGGATTTGTTAATGTGTTTTCAGATTTGTTAATGTGTTTTGGGATTTGTTCATTTGTTTTGGGATTTGTTAATGTGTTTTGGGATTTGTTAATTTGTTTTCGGATTTGTTAATTTGTTTTGGGATTTGTTAGTGTTTTCAGATTTGTTAATGTGTTTTGGGATTTGTTAATTTGTTTTGGGATTTGTTAATGTGTTTTGGGATTTGTTAATTTGTTTTCAGATTTGTTAGTGTTTTGGGATTTGTTAATTTGTTTTGGGATTTGTTAATGTGTTTTGGGATTTGTTAATGTGTTTTCAGATTTGTTAATGTGTTTTGGGATTTGTTAATTTGTTTTGGGATTTGTTAATGTGTTTTCAGATTTGTTAATGTGTTTTGGGATTTGTTCATTTGTTTTGGGATTTGTTAATGTGTTTTGGGATTTGTTAATTTGTTTTCGGATTTGTTAATTTGTTTTGGGATTTGTTAGTGTTTTCAGATTTGTTAATGTGTTTTGGGATTTGTTAATTTGTTTTGGGATTTGTTAATGTGTTTTGGGATTTGTTAATTTGTTTTCAGATTTGTTAGTGTTTTGGGATTTGTTAATTTGTTTTGGGATTTGTTAATGTGTTTTGGGATTTGTTAATGTGTTTTCAGATTTGTTAATGTGTTTTCGGATTTGTTAATGTATTTTGCACTTCCCGGCCACCGTAATCTTCAGGACAGATGAATTTATTTCTGTTTTTTTTTCCTTTTTAAGATAAAGAAAAGGCTTTTATAAACAGAGAGATAAACAGAGAGGCTGTTTATCCTTGATCTAATACACGGATAAACACTTTGGGATGTGCTTTCGCTCGTGACTCCATTACACCAGCCATTACATTTTCTTTTTATGCCTTACTTACACTATAATGTGACATTTAATTTCATTATTTCATTTGTTGGTTATTTCTCTTTCATTAATACATTTGAAACTGAGCATCAGATTCTCCTTGTTAGTAAATATCAAGTTTCATAAAAAAACAAAAAAGTCTTCTTGCTTTCTGCTCATTTTGTTATTTTACAATGTAGTTGATCTCTAATTCTTTTATCAACAAGATGTTTGCTATATGATAAGTAAGGAGATGACGAGAAGCAGAAGATAAGATCATCATGAATCTATAAGGTCATTTATAAAATGTGTGTGTAGTAGGTGTTTTCCCAGAGTGTCTGTGGGCTCCCCCACATGTATTTCCAATTATAAAGTGGTCTTGGGGAACTTTCAAACATATGGACATTTGTTCACCTGCTTCCTTTCAATCTGGCTTGCTGGAGTTCATTAGCATAATATATGTACAGGATTCATTGTGATCTTGATTTCTATCATTTTCATCTATCTTTTTTTCCCCTAATATGAGACACAGTTTCAGAATACGTCAGTCTGTTTCTGGTAACTACACGGAAAAAATAACTACACTCAGTGGCCTCCTATTTAGATCTCATACGCATGTTATTTGCATGCTTACTGTTTGCTAAATAGGAAGTGATATCATCTGTTTGCTACACACACAGCAGGCACGTGGAGAGGACTATACATTTGACTTGTGCACATATATATATATTAGTCATTTCAGGTGGGGAGAGAAACATTTCTGATTTTGTACTAACTCGTCTTTATGTGAGCTTTAAATCACACATGTTAAGTTAAAGCTAATGACATCTTTTTTCCCCGCTTACTGGAAGCATTGGTTAGCCACGATCATGATATAACTAACAGCGTGGGTCGTAAATTTCCAGATTTTTTTTTTGAGGGGATCCCCCTGATCCTCTGTAAGTCCCTTCTCTCACTGTCTTTCACTTTTTCTCTTTTTGTCAGTGTTTTGCCTTAAACATTAAATGTCCCTTTCATTCACTTTCACTCACCTTTCATTTTCTCAAAACTAAAAACTGCTGATTAAATTCAAATTCTTTGAGCCATTCATCTTCAAAAATTGTGTTGACCGAATGTCTTTAAGAATGCTATCAAATCTAAACATATCTGTCAGATATCTGTTACATGCTTCTTCTTTTTTTCCAGTGTACTTTCCCCATAGAGATTTTTAATGAACATTTAAACCAAGTGAAACTTTATGTCAAAATAATGGTGCTGAACATCCTGTGCAAATGTTCTGAAGAAAAACTGTGCCAGATAAAAGGAACAGCTAAAATATTTTTTGTTGTCGTATTTAATATAAACTAATAAATGTCAAACCCATGCATTCAATTTTGTGTGAGTTAAAATGCATATAAAATACTGTAATATGCCCCTACAGGTTCTGGTCAAGTCCTTTCATTATGGTTCCAAAAGCTCTGACCATTACAGTCTTGACCCCCCTCATCCTGCTGAGCTTGACCTCCAGATCTTTATATTTGCTCAGCTTTTTTTAGCATTCCTTGATCATGATGTTGCGAATAGTCTCCTTCTCCTTCTTCTTCCTGCATTGCCATCAATATTATCCATTGCTTTAAGTAAATGCTCATTTCTTAGGCACTTGACACAAAGCTCCTTGCTGATCAACCAGTGAAAACAGCTAATTACTTTGTCGTGCAAGTTCATGCAGTCAGTAGGAGTTAGCATTGTACAACTAGCAATAGCATGGTTGATCAACTCTTTATCTTTGCGCCACCTTTTGGTGTCCACCTGATTGTGATTAGTTGTTTTCCCTGCCTCGTCCTGCACTGTTATAATCAGAGGTGTCAAGTAACGAAGTACAAATCCTTTGTTACTTTACTTAAGTAGAAATTTTGAGTATCTATACTTTAATAGAGTAATTGTTTTTTAGCATACTTTTTGCTTCTACTCCTTACATTTTCACGCAATTATCTGTACTTTCTACGCCTTACTTTTTAAAAATAGCCTCGTTACTCCTATTTCTTGCTTGTTTTCATTCCGGCTTGTCATCATTCCAAAAAAAAACCTATCAAGATAAATCAAGCCATCTGGATAGAGTGACTTTGATTGTGGTT
Organism: Tachysurus vachellii; assembly: GCF_030014155.1. Lineage (NCBI taxonomy): Eukaryota > Metazoa > Chordata > Actinopteri > Siluriformes > Bagridae > Tachysurus > Tachysurus vachellii. The sequence goes on along the minus strand of NC_083483.1, from coordinate 5,524,797 downwards.
GGATGAGAAGTATAAACATATACAATTCCGACACCCTATTGGTTTGTACGCAACCCATCGCACCTGCACATGACACAAATCACGTCACACATCAGTTACCCAACGCTGGACATAGCAAACGGAGCCAAGTACGAAGATGTCTGTGGCAGAGGCTCAAAACTCAAACGAAATGTCTCAACAACCAAGCACCAGTGAGGAAGTTGGTAGCCAGGAAGACCAACCAACACCAACCCTTATACATCCCTGGCCGTACCTTGAAGAATTGTTTGAAATGGATTGATGGAAAAATAAGTCATTGCGCATGCGCTGTAAGCAACGCGCACCCAAATACCACAAGCTAATGGCTTTCAAAAACTCGCCTAATTTAAAAAAGCATATTGAGGTTAGCTGGAAATTTTGTTACCAGTCAATTATTAACAAATTCGACTTTAGCCAAATGTTATCTGAGCTTAAATTATTGCTATATTTGTAAGTTCATTTTGCAAAGCTATGGTTTTTGTTATTATCAGTCGATTATTGACAAGCTTGTAGTGACCTAGTAATGTACTAATAACAATATAATATAATAATAATGTTTTCTATGGCAAACTTGGGTACATGCCAATGGTTTGCTTGCACCAGAAGGCTATGATGAAAACTAGTTTGGTGGCTCGGTGTGAGATTTGAAATTCAACTTTAACCAAATGTTACCTGAGCTTATATTGGTACTATAAGCAATATTTGTAAGTTAATTCTGGCAAAGCTATAATCTACAGCTGGTTGATAAGTTATGTACTAAAGATAGTCATGATCCTGTCTGTGTATGAGTGCACATGCCTGTATGGGGCCCTATGGGTCCTTGTAAAGAGCTAATAGGCCCAACTATTAGCCAAATGCTGTTTAAAATGATTTTACTGCTAACACTAGACTGTTTAGTGTTGCAGGGCTGATCTTCAGGCAAAGAAGAGCATGCATTGGCTCAAAGAACTTTGAGAACCAGCTGCTTTTGTGGATGAACAAAGCCTATTAGTAACTCTTTGTCGCATGTTGTTTAAATCCAATGTGTTTGTTTTAATAAAGGTTATTGATGAGGTGCCTCTGAAGTTTGACTTTTTGCACCATTACAATACTTATAGCCAACTAGTCATATCCTCCGCTCCATTTAACACAGCTCAGTAGTACACATATATGGTTCTTTAATGTATTTGCATTGTACTAAAATGCGTTCTTTTTCAATGGGCATATACTGTACAGTATGCGGCTGAAACAGGTAGCCTAGTGCATCCCAGATTTTTCAACATTATCATATTAATATAACATTATAGTCATTATGACCTTTAGAAATATGTTTTTTAAGGAGGTTTGGTAGTGCACAATAGGCCCATGTGGCACAGCCTATGCGTTTGTCCTTAATGGCATTTTTTCCTTGCATTACTTTTACTTTTATACATTTAAAGTAGTTTTAAAGCCAGTACTTTTACACTTTTACTTGAGTAAAAAGCTTGAGTTGATACTTCAACTTCTACAGAAGTATTTGTAAACCCTAGTATCTATACTTCTACCTGAGTAATGAATGTGAATACTTTTGACACCACTGGATATAATCCGTCTCTCCTTTGAACGTGGAGCTGCTCAGCCATGCAGCTCTAGCACTTTTAACCACAAATGGTTTATCAATTCAGTCTTTCATGTCCATAGTCTTTGAAAACTTGAATCTTATAAGCTTCAATACTGATCGTCACTATGTTTAGAGCCTCAGGCTGAGCTGGCAAGGCCGTGATTTATTTTTTGTTTATTTGTACATTACTTTGCAGGCTTCACAACTTTTCACAACCCAGGAGAACTGATAATTGGCAAACGTAAAGCCAATTTGTCAAGAGCTTTCTTATCTTGAAGTCTATTTTTATTGATCTCAGATCTCTTCCAGTCAATGTTCCGAGGGCTGGACATGGGGACTGGAATTGTCTGGACTGAAATTGTCAGACTGTTGATGATGAGATTCTGTTCTTTGAATTGAACTGATGAGGTGCACTCTCTGATAGTCCTTTGCTTTCTTCTCCTTCTTTTCCAGGTGGATAATATCATCTTATTCATCTCCAGTTTACTTACATATGTTGTCCAGTACAGGATCTGAAAACTGATCCTGTGGTCCAGCTGGATGATTCAGCTCTGCAACTTTGCCATTGCAGAAGCACACTTATCAATGCCAAGTGTTAGTTTAATGTCATCAATGAACATTTTGAAAGTTCATTCATTCACTCACTCATTTTCTACCGCTTATCCGAACTACCTCGAGTCACGGAGAGCCTGTGCCTGAGGCGTCATCGGGCATCAAGGCAGGATACACCCTGGATGGAGTGCCAACCCATCGCAGGGCACACACTCTCATTCACTCACGCCATCACACACTACAGACAATTTCATCCTACCATGCATGTCTTTGGACCGGGGGAGGAAACCGGAGTACCCGGAGGAAACCCCCGAGGCATGCAAACATGCAAACTCCACACACACAAGGCGGTGGCGGGAATCGAACCCCCAACCCTGGAGGTGTGAGGCGAACGTGCTAACCACTAAGCCACCGTGCCCCCATTTTGAAAGTTTCCAGGGCTTATTTGAGCTGATACCCATCTTTAACTGAACAGCTTGTTATCATTGTATGAATCAGATGACTGGTGCTTAGCTGTTTATTGACAGCAGATTCCCTATTGATTCTGATCTTTCCTATATTGACCTGTCCTCCTTTCTTGAAGAGAAGCATTTTGTCCTTCGGCCTTTCATAGAGGTCTCCACAAAAGGGTGAAGGTTGGGCATACTCGATAGAGTCGCTGGGATTTGAAGATCCAAAATATGAAAATAGGGTCTCATTTTAAAACAACAGGACCAAAGGATAGTTGCATAGGGAAGCCACATTGGCCTGAAGGTCATTGGACACTCTGCAGAATAGTGTTCTCATTTCTCAGGCTATTAGGGAAAGAAGGCAGAGAGCAGGCCTCAAAGATGCTAAGGTTTATCTGGAATTTTCTTTGATTTTATTTTGTTTACTTGTTTCTATATAAGTTATAATCTCTGTTGTGAACATCAATCATTGATTCAATGAGTCAACACTGACTGAATAGGTTAATATTATAACCTGAAATCAATGCTTTTCCATATATAGTGAGGGAAAAAATATTTCATTCCCTGCTGATTTTGTATGTTTGAACACTGACAAAGAAACGATAAGGCTGTAATTTTAATGGTAGGTTTATTTAAACAGTGAGAGACACACTGACAACAAAAAAAAAATCCAGAAAAACGCATTTTAAAAAAGTAAGAACTTGAGTTATATTTTAATGAGTGAAATAAGTATTTGATCCCCTATTAATCAGCAATATTTCTGGCTTACAGGTGACTTTTATACAAGTAACAAGCTGAGATTATGAGCACTCTCTCGTTACCTGTTACCTCGTTACCAGCTTGGTGAGAAGGTGAAAACAGTTGGTGCGATTATTCACAAATGGAACGCAAAATAACTGTCAGACTCCCTCGGTCTGGGGCTCCATGCAAGATCTCACCTCGTGGATGATCAGGAGAAGGAATGAAGGAATCAGCCCAGACTGGAGGATCTTGTCAATGATCTCATGGCAGCTAGGACCATACTGTAGTTGTGAGTGGCCTTGGGTTTTCATTTGTTTGAACCGTTGTTCATGTGCAGCAGTGTTACTCACTGAGCGGCTCGCGAGCCTCCTGCGGCTCGCCAAGCTTTAATATGCGGCTCGCATGGCAGTAAATAATATGATATGATCATGTGGTTACAATTTATTTTTCATTTAAATAACATTAAAAACAATCAGGGAAGCATAGAAAAACGAATGTGTTCTATTACAAATAATAATATATTCATTCATTCATTCATTCATTCATCTTCTACCGCTTATCCGAACTACCTCGGGTCACGGGGAGCCTGTGCCTATCTCATGCGTCATCGAGCATCAAGGCAGGATACACCCTGGTCGGAGTGCCAACCCATCGCAGGGCACACACACACTCATTCACTCACGCAACCACACACTAGGGACAATTTTCCAGAGATGCCAATCAACCTACCATGCATGTCTTTGGACCGGGGAGGAAACCGGAGTACCCGGAGGAAACCCCCGAGGCACGGGGAGAACATGCAAACTCCACACACACAAGGTGGAGGCGGGAATCGAACCCCGACCCTGGAGGTGTGAGGCGAACGTGCTAACCACTAAGCCACCGTGCCCCCAATAATTATATATATTTATATATATTATTTGACTTGTCACTGACTCTCTGCGTTCTGCGCAATAGCCCGTTTTTGCCTGTCAGAAGCTAGTTTCTGTTTCATGCTAGTTAACAACTTGTGTTTACTGTACACGCGGACTAAAAAATGGATCGATTTCTTATCAAACAATCCCGCGCACAAAATGAACAGCAACAAAGCAATGTGACAGTGACAAAAGAGGTAACTGATGGGGAGCATCATCTTGGAAATCATCTTGTCTCAGTTACCAATTTGCATAATAAAGAATGGTTTTTAAGTAATTATTGTATTGCAATATTGTACATTGTATTTAAGCAGATAAGCTATTTAAGACTGAATAACTTGGCATACTAGCGGTGAAAGTGGCTCTCCTATTGACTTTGTCCTATCAGTGTGGCTCACATGAAAAAAATAGTGAAGACCACTGATGTGCAGGGTTGTGTGTGTACTGTAGGCGGAACCTGTGTTCCGGGATGAGATCGATCGGAGGAATTTATCTACGTTGTGCATGTTCACAGCATGTGCCTTTTCTTTGGTTAGCTGTTGGTTTTGTCTCTGCATGTGTTCTGAGCAATAGCGTGGATTACATATTTTTTGTAAGTTTTTTTCATTTTGAACACCGGTACTGGATTACCGGAGTTTAGCAGAGTTGGAAATGTTTTGCACCCTTGGTAAAGCAGAGCGAGGTATGTTTTTTGTTTTAATGTGAATCTGGCTACGATAGCTTAAAGCTTATCACTGTTAAGTTTATGATTTTAATGTGTGTATGTCACTTGTTTATATTTTGAATATATTTGTACTTTTCTTTCTTTAATTTAAGTTTCACGGTGTTGAACGGTGGTGATCGGTGGATGCTTCATGTTAAAGGGTATGACTCGTGAACTGAAGACGTGTCCCAATAAATGATCTACACCCTCTATCTAGACTCTCTGTTCATTTATCGATGCCAAGGGCTGCTACAATAGTCACTAAGAAAACAATTTGTAAAACATTACGCCGTGAAGGACTGATATCCTGCAGCGCCCGCAATGTCCCTCTGCTCAATAAAGCCCATGTACAGGCCCTTTAGAAGCTTGACAATGAACATCTGAATGATTCAGAGGAGAACTGGGTGAAACTGTTGTGGTCAGATGAGACCTGGCATCAACTCAACTCGTTGGAGGAGGACGAATGCTGACTATGACCCCAAGAACATCTCCACCATCAAACACGGAGGGTTAAATATTATGCTTTGGGGTGTTTTTCTGCTAAGGCGACAGGACAACTTCACTACATCAAGAGAATCTCCTTCCCTCTGCCAGGGCATTGAAAATGGGTCATGGATGGGGATTCCAGCATGACAATGACCCAAAAAACAAGGCAATACAACCAAGGAGTGGCTTGAGAAGAAGTACATTAAGGTCCTGGAGTGGCCTAGCCAGTCTCCAGACCTTAATCCCATAGAAAATCTGTGAAGGGAGCTGAAGGATTGAGCTTTGAGAGGAACATCTACAAGAAACATCTGACCTCTGTGATTGCCAACAAATGTTTTGCCACCAAGTGTTAAGTCATGTTTTGCAAAGTGGTCAAATAATTTTTTTACTAATTAAAATACACATAATTAATGGTGCTTGCAAAGCAACATTATTACTATTGTGCCAGACAAAACTTCAGTGTGTAACTTGTCCCGCAGGTTTTGTCCTAGATCCATGAATGACGTGTCAAATCGACCGGCTCATTGAGGAGAGGTGTGCTATGACTTTTCTAAGCGATCCGAGTACCGGTACTTCCGGTACCGGGTCTCAAAGTGGCCTTTTTTTCCCATAGACTCCCATTATAAACTTTGGAGGTTTATAACTCGGCAAGCTTTCGAACTATCTACACCAAACTCGACCAGCTCCTTTAGGGTGATACTCTGAACAAACTTTTAAATTGGTGTACCGACTGGCCTTTCGGTTGTGCCGCACCCCAAAATATGCAAAATCAAAAAACTTTTTACAACATGAACATGTGACATATCAAAATACTCACAATAATGAGGGGAACTTCCTCACGTGTATTTTGATGACGTCACGTGATGTAAAGTGATGTCACGTGAAAATAAAAACTTAGCACAACATGGACATGTGACATATCAAAACACTCAGCACAATGAGGAAAACTTCCTCAAGAGTATTTAGATGACGTCACATGCTCATCTCGACTAGCCTCCGGGATTTGCCACGTGCAAGCACCATTCACATTTTCATCAGGAAATGTACGTTCTATTTTTTTCTTTTGTTATTCTGTCTTTCACTTTTAAAAGAAACCTACCATTAAAATTATAGCCTGATCATTTCTTTGTCGGTGGTCAAACGTACAAAATCAGCAGGGGATGAAATAATTTTTTCCCCTCACTGTATATCAAACCAATTACCACTTAAAAATATTAATGAAATTATGATTTTCTTTTCTTAGCCATGCAAAAGTCACACACTCAAATATGAATCTTCCAGTTTTTTCAGTTGACATGAGTCAAACAGAAACTTTCACATTGGAGTGTTCTTGCAAAAGGGAGAAAAGTTACTGTTAAGACCCTGCTACACCTAATGTACCTTACACTACCTCAAATGACCTGGTTATGACTGTTCAATTCTGTTATAAGTACGCCTTTTAAACAGGTCACATGAGGTAAAGACACAAGCGTGAGATTTTGTTTTGTCTTGGTCTTGACAAATCACTCAATTTGTTACAAATCTGAAAAAGACCCAGAGTGAAAACCCATAACTGACTCATGCTAACTAACTGAAATCGATAAGTACAGATAAGATTTAATAGATTTGATTAAAAAAAAAATCATTGTTCATGGAATTTACCATATACTCTCTAACATATCAAAATCACTATATATCATGTCACTATGTATCTTCTTTCATTCAGCATCTTCCATCATTCACAGCACCAAACAGTGTCTTCTTTAACTGTTTTATCGTGACCAGCAACACAAATGAATCTGGATGAATCTGTGAATCTGGATATTTTGTTAATAAGATTCCTTGGTGAAACAGTTCCAGGTGATATCGTACAGTACGCTGAAAAAAAGTTGAGACTTCAGCATAAACAGTTTTAGATATAAATTCAAATATAACAAAATTCTGCCCTGCCAAGATTTGAACAGTTTTTAATGTTGGGCAGAATCCTGACTAATATCTTCAACAGACATGAAGAATTAGTTAACAGACAGTTTCATTTAGAGCAACCAATACTGTCCCTCCACAGCCCTTGGAATTTCCCCCTCAATTTGAGTCATCCAACTACAGATATATAAAGACAGAAAATAGGTGCTCGTTTTAGAGTGTGTGTGTGTGTGTGTGTGTGAGAGAGAGAGAGAGAGAGAGAGAGAGAGAGAGAGAGAGAGTTGGGGCTGAAAATGTGTGAGAATTGTTGAACTTTGACAACTGAGTGGAATACCACATGGACATGGACATTTGCTGCACATCCAGGATGTAATGGGAGAACAGAGGACTGATCACAACCTATAGACAAATGTTTCTAGAGAACATTCATGACTGTTTGTGCAGGTAAACGAGTTTAGAGTTTTAAAAAACACATGACCACGTGGTGCTTTTCTACAGAAACTGTGCTGTGGTTTGTAGCCACATTTCCGCAAGTTCCTTTTTTCTTCAGTCTTTCAGTATCGGTTTTAAATACAAGTTATCCTATTTATGTCATTATAAAAGCTAACAGATACTCGACATCTAAAAAAAAAGTCAGAAAATGTCATTTACAGAATGTTTCGATATTTGTACCTGATGCAAGTAATGCTTTTTTTAAAATTCCATTCTATGTATTCTATTTATTCTATTTATTTATTTATTTATTTATTTGTATGTTTATTTATTTTTAATTATAAATACAAATACAATGTTCATTTGAAGTGTAACAGAACTTAAAATTATAAAGCATCTTCATAGTTTTCTACGATATTTTTACAATATTTCTTTTCAGACTGTTTGATAAGTATCATGTTAAATATGACTGCTTCATGACAAACACTTCAGAAAATGTTGTCAGAGAAAAATGACTCAATGTTACCGCATTAAAAGGTCAGTGAATTTCAAATGGATGGTTAAAGGAAGAATCTGAAGGTGGGGCAAACACCACACAGTGCCTGGCAGACGTCATTTTCCACACCGATGTCTGTTGAATTGTAATGTAGGCAGAATCTGCCTAGAGCTTTCATACAGCAAGAATTTCCGCTACACAACTTAACCCTTTGTAGTTTATTATGTGCTTCACAATATATCTTCTTGAACTTTCTTCATTTGTCCTTTAGACGGCGTTCACGGCACTCCTCCACCGAAGTGAATGACCTGTTCAGTTCAGGGTTAATGCTAATCGTGATAGGGGTTGTTTCTAAGTGAACACCTATGCTGTTAGCATTAATCCTGCATTGATCAGCTGACTTCAGTCATGAAATGGTGAAAAATAAGAAACATCATGGAGGACACGGAGCAATAATGGAACAAAATTTGGCTGTTCATTAAACTTTTCAGAAAAGGTTTCTTTCAAATATACCACACAGACATTGTGTTAATGCTGTTCATGACTGAGGATGTGAGAGTTGATCTTCATTCCAGCTTGATAGCATTCACACATTTCAGCCAGCGAGTAAATATGGTGTGAATCCGGTAACTTACACAATAATGTTGGTCATTAGTCAGTTTAATGTTTGTTTATTTATTGTATATGATGGACAATTAAGAAAATTAAGAAAGTTCCCGTTACTGCATAAATGAGTAAATTTCCTTGTTACTTTGAATTAACATTTTATATTTCTCATGACTCTGATAATGTCTTTATGTGTATAATAGATATACAATTACTGATATTGTTTAATGTTCGTTTTGTGTTGTTCTTACCTGCATCATGTGTAAATCATTCCTTCCTCATGATATGTTATACATTCAAAATAAAACAACTGTTTTCTATAATCCAATATTTAAATGACTAATTGAAGCAACCTCTAATGAGGCTATTGGCTACTGAAGAAAAAAATAACGTAGGTTGAAGTCTGAAGGCTTCTTTAAAATACAGACCTTTTTTTTGCCCTGAAACCTTTGATAGGGTTATAGAACTATCTATTTAAAATAATTCAGTTCAATTCACCTGTATTTGTTTTTGGTACAGAAAATTGTGTGATAATTGCCTAACAAATCCATAAATCCAAACAGTACCGTGTTAAAAGAATATTCAGTATAAGTTATGATTATGTAGGTGCTGTAGGTACTGTAGGTGCTGTAGGTAGGGCATGGTGGCTTAGTGGTTATCACGTTCGCCTCACACCTCCAGGGTTGGGGGCTCGATTTCCGCCTCCACCTTGTGTGTGTGGAGTTTGCATGTTCTCCCCGTGCCTCGGGGGTTTCCTCCGGGTACTCTGATTTCCTCCCCGGTCCAAAGACATGCATGGTAGGTTGATTGGCATGGAAAATTGTCCGTAGTGTGTGATTGTGTGAGTGAATGAGAGTGTGTGTGTGTGCCCTGTGATGGGTTGGCAGTCTGTCCAGGGTGTATCCTGCCTTGATGCCCAATGACGCCTGAGATAGGCACAGGCTCCCCGAGACCCGAGGTAGTTCGGATAAGCTGTAGAAAATGAGTGAGTGAGAGTGAGTGAGAATAAATAAAGGTTATCTATTATAGACCTTTCTGAGATGCAGTAATGCCCCTTTTCCACCGAGGCAGTTCGAGTGCTGGTTCGGAGCCAGAGCCTAATTTAGAACCAGTTCTTTCTGTTTCGACCGCCAAAGCACCGGCTCTGAACCAGGAAAAGTGATTCTTAAGTAGCACCAAAACGTTGCTGGTCTAGACTTAAGAACCGCTTGTGTCAGGGGCTGTGGGCGGAGCTACTGTTAGCGCATTTGATAATGTACCTTAAGTATACTAATGTTTAATACACTTCTACTTTAAGCACACATGATAGTAGGTAGCTACATGCTAAGGCTAACCTTTTTCTGTGCTAATGAAAAATAACGTTATGTACTTTCTCGGTTACAACCTCCGTTTATACAGATTACATGGAGCTGCACGTACACGTTGGATTCGCTCCATTTGGGTGTTAATGTAGGTTCACAAAGCCATGAACATTAACAGTAAAGCAACATCCGCCATTGTTGATGTGTTTGTGTTTGCCGCTGCTGCGCTAAAGTTGCTGGGACACGTGACACGTATACAGTAACGTCAGACTCGGCTCTGTGACGGCTCTTTAGCCGGTGGAAAGGCAAACCGGTTCTTAGAAGGTTCGCCAGTGGAACCAACTTTGAACCAGCACCAGTGCTAGCTCTGAACCTGCACCCGGTTCTTTTTGGTGGAAAAGGGGCATAAGTTTGATCACTTTTTATAACTGAATCTAAAGCCAGTTTCAGTCTATTAGCTAAGCACTTGGAGAAGATTTTATAATCGGCACACAAGAGAAACTGGCCTCCAGTTCTTTAGAAATCCCAAGTCTCCTTTCTTTGGGAGCAGTGATAGGACTGCTCTCCGACAACTTACAGGGAATGTTTTACTCTGTATGCATTCTGTTAAAACCTCATGTAAGTCTTGTCCCAATAAAATCCAGAAATGTTGATAGAAATCCTCGGGTAATCCAGGGGATCTGGAAATCCTGGAAATCCATCTATTCCAGGGGATCGTCCCTTAGATGGATGAGACATTGCCTCTGTAAGCTCCTACAGGGTGATGGTCCTGTCTAGTTCCTCTTTTCGTGTTTGCTGTATTTGTGACAGGTCTTTGAGTATGTCCTCAGCAGAGTCAGCATCACAGCTCTCAGCACTGTACAACTCGCTGTAGAAATCTCTTGCAAGTCTCCTCATTTCCGCCGGGTCAGATGTGATGGATCCATCCGGGCGACAAAGACGGTACATTGTCTTCTGCTGAACACTTTTTTTTCCAGATTAAAAAAGAAAGTACTGGGACGTCCATGTCTTTAATGGACCAGTACCTCGCTCTTATCAGTGCCCCTTTAGCCTGTTCCTGTAACAGGGAGCTGAGTTCTTGTCTTTTTTTTGTTAGTCCCTCTCCCTGTGTGGTGCCATTGCCGTCCATGATGCGGTTTTCTAAAAGTTCAATGTCTCTTTGCAGAGACTGCACTGTTTCTTTCAGGATAGTAGTTGAGAAAGACGTATAATTCTGACACAGCATTTTAATGTTGACTTTCCCCACATCCCACCACTGGCTAAGACTTTTTAAAGAACCCTTCTTCATTTTCCAGCTATGCCAGAAAGTGTTAAAAATCTCACAAAAAGAAACATCTTGTAATAATTTAACATTAAAAACCCAATAGTAGTTTGCTTTCAATGTTTTCTTTATATTTATATCTAATAAAACCGTGTGATGATGTGAAAAACCATTGGGTGCAATAAAAACATTCATCACGCTGTTATTCCAGGTCTTTTTTAAATAAAACCTGTCTAACCTTGCTCCATTAACCCTGTTATCATTTACTTTAAGCCAAGTATACTGCCTTACACCTTCATGTCTATTTCTCCAAGTATCAGTGAGTTGGGATTCTTTGATAATCTTGGCTAAAAGGGTACTTGACTGACTGTGAGGTTCTTCCCCATTTCTGTCCAGAGTGAAATCAGTAGTACAGTTCCAGTCACCCCCCAAAATAACACACACTCTCGTCATATTTCTGGACCAACTTTTTAAGTTCTAAAAAGAAAATCATTCGCTCTGGACCACTGTTAGGAGCATAGACATTTATAAAAACAAAATCGGTACCTTTATATTCCACTTTTGCTAATAGCAATCTTCCTTTAACTATTTCCTTTACCTCTAAAATGTTGATTACATGTTTAGAAAATAAAATAACAACCCCAGCACTGTTTCTTGTCCCATTACTCATAGAAATGTTCCCTTTCCACCACATTCCCCATTCTACCTAATTACCAGTGTCAGTAAGTGTTTCTTGCAAAAAAATAACATCAAGTTTTTTAATACTTATAAACTCCTTTACCATTGTTAGTTTATTCCTGTCTCTACCCCATTAATGTTTAAAGGAAGGAAAGGATAGAGACAGAAGGGAGACAGTAAAGTGAAAAAGACACCAAATGTGATTTATCCATTTAACTGTTTTATTTTACTTTGTTTTTCCTTAGTTTTGTTACCATCTTTTTCAGTTTAAACCTTTTCTTTTTATCCATAGCTTCATGGCTCACTGTCTTTTGTAACAGGACTGCTGATGCTATGAATTTGTCCACATCCGGAAAAAAGTCTTTCACCCTGTTGAAGAAAAATCATTAATGTCTTCTAGCGAGTACATATCTTCTGTTGCTTGTGACCCGACATCCGAAATCTCAGACATTGTGTCTTCATCCCTCATTTCTGCATCAACAATGTCTTCACCTTTTGACCTGTCTTCTCTGGCACCATTTAAACCACCACTACCACCGACTTCAACTAATTCACTCACAACACAATCGTTCTCTAATTCCACCATTTCAGTATTCAGGTTCACAGTGTTCTCATCTCTATTATCACATGGTTTCTTTGTATTCTCAGTAACCTGAGCTCCACTCTTAACTGTCTCTGAGGCCTGCACACCTTCAGCTTCCTTTACTGCAACATTAATAACCTTGGACTCCTCATTGCTATGTCCAGCTTCCTCCTCAGTGATCTGTTCAACCACACCAGCCGGCCCCCCTGCCTCCGCAATCTCCTGCCCAGCTGCCCCCTCATTACCCTGTCCAGCTGCCCCCTCATTACCCTGTCCAGCTGCCCCCTCATTACCCTGTCCAGCTACCCCCACATTACCCTGTCCAGCTGCCCCCTCGATACCCTGTCCAGCTGCCCCCTTGTTACCCTGTCCAGCTGCCCCCACGTTACCCTGTCCAGCTGCCCCCTCGTTACCCTGTCCTGTTTCCCCTACATTACCCCTCCCAGCTGCCCCCTCAGAGGCCTGGGCCTTGTGTGGACACAACAGCCTCTTGTGCCCAACATCACCGCACTCAAAACACTTCATCTGCCCTGTGCTAGCGTACAGCATAAACGACCTGCCCTCACACACAGGTCGTTTACTCTGAAAGACACGTTTAGTTCCGGTTGATTTAAGAACATGAAGACTTGTCACACATTTACCACAATGCCGGTGCTGGTCAGGTGTCTCGCCTGATTCTCCTCCCTCAGAAACACCACCACCGCTTTGTTCATGCGGGAAGCAGCGAAAATGTTTTCATTCCCGACCTCCGTCCCCATTGCCAGTAGCACTTCCTCCACACTCACAACGTTAGCCGGCACACACCTGACACCATGGCGGAGGGAGACAGGTGATGTCCCCCTCTGTGTGATGGACGCCAACCCGCTCCCACCCTGCTACTACACACCTGACTGACTTACCTGTCTAATAAACTACACTATGTAACACACAAAAAAACTATAATTGACTTTCTGTTCTCTTTACTTCACCGGAAGAGACTAACTCTAACGAGGAAAGTGAAAAGAAAACCAGAAAAAAGATAGCTCTCACCTCCTGTGACCAGCATGCACCGAGAGAGAGAGAGAGAGAGAGAGAGAGAGAGAGAGAGAGAGAGAGAGAGAGAGAGAGAGAGAGAGAGAGAGAGAGAGAGAGAGAGAAGAAGAAGAAGAAGAAGAAGAAGAAGAAGAAGAAGAATGCCTGCATACAGACCACTCATTAAAGTCACCAAACCAGTTCAGAAACAAATTCAAGTGTGGCCTGACGGGTCGTGTGAGACTCTTCAAGACTGTTTTGACACCACCAACTGGAATATGTTTAAGCAGGCTGCCACATACAATAACACCACAGACCTCCAAGAGTAATCAGAAACTGTCACTGCCTACATCACCAAGTGCATTGATAATGTAACAGTCACAAAGACCATCACTGTCCCGGCCAACCAGAAGCCATGGATGACAGGGGAGGTCTACAGACGCCTGAAAATGCAGAACACCGCCTTCAGAGCTGGAGACGAGGTGGGCCTGAGGACAGATAGGGGCAACCTATCCCGTGGCATCAGAGAGGCTAAGAGGCAGTACTCCAGGAGGATAGCCCATCAATTCAGCGACAGCAGAGACACTCGGAGCCTGTGCCAGGGGATACAGACCATTACGGACTACAAGCCCCCACCACAGACCTGTGACAGCAACATCTCTCTGCTGAACAAGCTGAATGCCTTCTTTGCTGGCTTTGAGAAGCAAAACAGCACCACTACTCAGAAAACTCCACCTCCTCCCAGTGACCAGGTGATGATGCTGACCCCTGATAGCGTGAGGAGATCCTTCAGCAGGATCAATGTACCCAAAGCTCCTGGTCCTGACAACATTCCTGGGCGTGTACTGAGAGACTGTGCAGTGGAACTCACTGATGTCTTCACAGTCATTTCACAGTCATGCACCATATAAAGTCTGCCCTACCCCCCCTCTCTGGACCCCTTCCACTGCCCTCCATTCAGCACTCACTCATGTGGACAAAAAGGACTTGTACGTTAGAATGCTGTTCATAGACTTTAGTTCAGCATTCAACACTATTATCCCTCAACAGCTCAGTAACAAACTGCTTCAGCTAGGGCTCAACACCACTGTGCAACTGGCTATTGGACTTTCTGACTGGAAGACCTCAGGCAGTACGGGTCGGCAGCAACACATCCAGCACCATCACGCTGAACACTGGGGCCCCCCAAGGAAAGTGTGCTGAGCCCCCTTCTCTTCACCCTGCTGACCCATGACTGCACAAGATCACACAACTCCAACCTCTTTATCAAGTTTGCGGATGACACGACTGTAGTGGGTCTCATTAGCAACAAAGATACAAAACTACAAACAAACTACAGGAACGAGGTGGGACGCCTGGCCGGATGGTGCAGTGACAACAATCTCTCTCTGAACGTGGAGAAGACGAAGGAGATTGTTGTCGACTTCAGGAGAGCGCACACTCAGCATGCTCCTCTGACCATCAACGGTGCCACTGTGGAGAAAGTGAGTAGCACCAAGTTCTTGGGTGTGCACATCAACGAGGACCTCTCCTGGACTGAAAACGCAGCAGCACTGGCCAAGAAATCACAGCAGCATCTCTACTTCCTCCGCAAACTGAGAAGAGCCAAAGCCACGCCACTGTTAGGTATGATTGTAATAAGGCGATGGACAATGTAAATTATGTGCAAAGAGCAGACAGGGACTCAGGCAGCTATTCACTGAGCTCCTGAGGGTGGCTCATTCTTTCACAAATGTTTGTAGAAGCAGTCTGCATGCCTAAGTGCTTGATTTTATACACATGTGGCCATGGAAGTGATTGAAACTCCTGAATTCAATGAATTGTCGGGGTGTCCCAAAACATTTGGCAATATACAGACAGGATACAAGCGGTGTACCATAGGCGCTCATGTTCAAGAGTGTTTTGGGACTGCTAAGATCTTATAGATCACAGTTGCTGATTCAATTTAAAGCCAAATCTTTATGTTTGAAGCAGAAGATCTGTTCGTTGGAAACCGCCATAGTGTTATGACAGTTAGTGAAAGCAGTAGATCAAATCAAGGTCTTGATGGCACTGTCAGTGCTACAGTCCTGTGCCATAGTTGAATGCATGATTCAAGGCTCTTTCTCAGAGCTCAATAAAAACAAAACATTTTTCCATCCATCCATCTTCTACCGCTTATCTGAACTACCTCGGGTCACGGTGAGCCTGTGCCTATCTCAGGCGTCATTGGGCATCAAGGCAGGATACACCCTGGATGGAGTGCCAACCCATCACAGGGCACACACACACTCTCATTCACTCACACACACACTACGGACAATTTTCCAGAGATGACAATCAACCTACCATGCATGTCTTTGGACCGGGGGAGGAAACCGGAGTACCCGGAGGAAACCCCCGAGGCACGGGGAGAACATGCAAACTCCACACACACAAGGCGGAGGTGGGAATCGAACCCCCAACCCTGGAAGTGTGAGGCGAACGTGCTAACCACTAAGCCACCGTGCCTCCCCCACAAAACATTTTTAATTTTAAATATTTAAAAATGTTATCAGCAGTGATTCAATGTAAACATCTCCTCTACCCTGACTAGATTCCAATTTATCAACTAGTTAGATTATTATTATTAATGACTAATATTGGTGTCAAATGCTACATCAATTTGTACTTTATTTTCATCCAGCATTTCAAGAGCATAAGCAAATGAAACAATGATCGTGTTTGTAAATAACATCGTCAATAGATTTATTACGGAATTAAAAATATTTTACATTATACAGATAGTTTCACCTTTTTTTTTTAGAACAGTGAGACTGACTACACTGTGTTGCTATAAACAGTGGTTTTTGAGGCGGAACCAAAAAAATCTGGTTCCTAGTATGTAGACGGAACTATTTTAGTGAACACAGTGGAGTCACAGCATGGAGCTTATTATTCGCTGTAATTGACTGGTTAATGTACATTATATATATTTATACATTATATTTGTATTTTTTTTCGGTGTTGGCTTGAAACAGGAATTCCAATGTCGTGCCGGAGACTTTGTCAAATGTCCCAGCGCCGTAAGTTTGTGTGTTTAATCTCCTCCTGATGCTGCTGACCTTCAGCTGATGAGGTGTTTATTTGTATAGAAATGAACGTTTAACGTAAACACGACCATCAAGCAGATTTAAAAACACTATTGTAGGTTTAGAGTCCAACTAAACGAGTCAAAGTGACGAGGAAAAAAAAATATATATATACTTTTTGATCCAAATGATGTACTAATGTTGACACTTTTGCTCAGAAAGCACAACACACAATAAAGAGTCATTTCTATTAAGGATTTGTTTTTTTTATCCTATTATTTAATGGTAGTGTGCATTTCCCCAAGGTTTACATGACACACCCGTCACACAATCACTTTACAGTGTCACTTTTCTATGGATGGAAGGTTTTTTCCATCACAGTGACACTTTTACACATAACAGTCTACAAACACATAATTACATTTATTCCCTTTGATGCCATTAATCCTTAACTTGACTTATTTCATGCTGAACTGAAAGTGTCACATTTAGTATTTACTGTATTTTATTCTACCGTGCAATTATCGTTTACTTCAATCAGTAGTTTATTTCTAACACTAACGTTTTTCTCCTTGCAGGTTTGGTGTCCAGTGCAGCAGCTGAACGGATTTCTGCGTCACAATTGCGCAGTTGGCGAAGTAGCCTGTTCTCCAAAGAACAAGCTCTCCAGCGCTCCATGTATCCACGAGTTGAGAAAATCGAGGTGACTATGGATGCCCCAGGGCTACAGGGAACACTTCTGGTTATGAACAAGGGCATGTCCACGCCATATAGCTGCGCAAGACGTGAGTAAAATTAATCTTTTTATAGCTTTAATAACGTTCACTAGGGTTTTCTTTATTTAATTACTTCTCTCCAGATGATGAGAAAATTGACAGAAAATGAGCTCTAATCCTCATCTTTGACACATGCCAGTCACTGCATCACAGGGAGTCATACTTGGAGGAAAGCGTCTCCTTAACATCCACAATCCTTTTAACATTTACATTTTCAGCGTTTAGCAGACACCTTTATCCAGAGTGACTTACAACTGAGCAATTGAGAGTTAAGGGCCTTGCTCAGGGGTCCAGCAGTGGCAACTTGGTGGACCTGGGGTTCGAACTCACGACTTTCCGATCAATAGTCAAACACCTTAACCATTAGGCTACAACGTCCACCTTAAGATGCACATGCTTGGCTAATGTTGATGTGATTGACAGAAGAGAAAGAGTAACCCATTGCACTCACTCTCTAGAGCTCTTTTTGCCACCTGGTTGTGGATGATTGTAATATTGTAAAGGAACTCGCGATTCCACTGGAGTCCAAACCATAGATTCTAATCTGTAAGGGAAAGTCATAAGTATGTCTTAAAATCAGCTAAAATACTAAAACATGCTACATTTTTTCTTTCTTTATTTCATTTTTTATTTTATGTAGTTCCAGTGGCGAGGTATTCAGAAGTCGTCTGAAATCTGCAGCGTTTTGCAACTGAACCAAATTCTTCTTTACCTATTATATAATCTTTACAGAAATATGGGGCCTGTTCAGAAAGTAAACAAAATTATCTCTTCATTATATAGAAATGCAAAGATGCAAAGTATGTAAAAAAAATCTGTGTGAAATGCCAAATCCTTAAACATGTTGCCTTTTTTACATGTGGTTTTGGATGCCACGTGAGCCAGAATAAGTTGTTATTCTGTCCAGTTATAAGGAGGTAAAAGTTAAGTGTTGTGCCTGGAACACAGTAGAAAGTGTTATGAAATGTAAATGTAGCACTTGACCTTTTTTTCTTATTAATTTTTCTTTCTTTGTTCTTTCTTTCTTTGTTCACATTTCAGATTTGACAGAGTGGCACGTATCGAGTGCAGCTCTCGCCCTGGTGGACGGAGAGCCATGGCACATGCATCGTCCACTCACTCGCTCCTGCTCGCTCACACTGCTCACGTTTAAAGACGCCAATCCTCAGCTGGTTAACCAGGTACTGAAATTCTGCCGAAATGTGGTGAATTTAAGATGCATCAGTGGGAACAATATTTATCAGTGCACGTCTTTGTGTGTTAGGCGTATTGGCGTTCCTGTGCAGCCTTGTTAGGCCAAGTGCTCGACGATGCCTTTAAGGAGGAGTACAGCGTGGAGCTGCTGAAGATTCCTGAAGTTCCTGGTAACACAGTTAAAGCTTTAATGTTAAAGCAGTTTACGTTCTTGCATGTCAGAACACACCAATTATTAGCGCCCTTCCAGAGGATTAGCAAAAAAAGATTCGTGCAAAAATGTTCACAGCTCTTGATGTTCATTTCATTATCACTGAAAGAGCAGCATAACTGTTATGGATATTTTGTCTAATTTCTTGGAGTGTCCATGGTTACAGTGTCCACATATGTTTACTAAAAGGTGTCCATATACAGTGGTGTGAAAAAGTGTTTGCCCCCTTCAAAATAAATGTGCAAAAAAAAAAACAACAACAACTTATATACACACCAATGTGTATATATATGATCTGTATCTACTTTAATATAACCTGTAGACAAGATATATGTGCTCATGTTGGCAGCTCTAATGTTTCTTTGCTGTTTCGTTGTCTTTAGTGACTGCTGGTGCTTT